>NW_008751906.1:252579-268738 GCF_000715545.1 Opisthorchis viverrini
ATATATATATATATAAACTGTCATGTCCCGTACCGTCCGGCTTTTTTTAACTATATAATGGAGCATCATTCCTCATGCTTGCATCATTATAAACTACTGGCATATTGCCACCTCAGTTCTTCGTGCGGTGGGAGAGCGTTTTGTAGATGAAGTTTCCAAATTTTCAACTGACTATCCGACAGTCTGCTGACCCATGTCCTCCTGTTGGTGAACGTGCGAATAAATCTTATTCTATCTAGTATTCCAAGCTCACTCAATTTCGGCAAAAAAGACCCTTAGACCGGAGGCTAAATGACTGGAAGGCAGAATACTGGAAAGAGGCTAAGCCAAACAGGGTCTGAACAGGAGCATGTATACCGCTCATGAACGGTAACCACCTTAGTGAAAACGTTATAAGTATATAGCTCTCGAACGCATCCTGCAAGTCTGCGTAAGACATCACTCGCAATGTTACTAGCAAACTTAATCTGTTTTGTCCATGACAATCTTGCCACATTTAAGTCTCATGAGGTGAATTCCATTCCAAAGTCATGCGAATAAAGTACATGTTTTTCTCACCATATATGAGCACTGTGTACTCACGTTCCCTTCAAGTCACTGTGGATGACATGGGAACGTATATACAAATCTAATGGAGGAGTAGACGTGACTCACTAATGCAAGTTAGGATTGGCGATGGTAACCCGTCTGGAGCAGTTAACAGTTTGCCCAGAATGGATCTGGAGGAAATATTGACAGTTTAGGCCAATCAGGAGGCTTTCACTCAAATTAGATAGCCTTACTGCATTCGCTATGGGATGAGGTTATCGCACATCGGGCTTCAATTAATAAAATGAATTGAACTGGCTGTCTTCCCATCTATCTGGATTACGCCACTTTATGAAACCGAAATTGACCAGGTTCCGTCTGTTGGGATTCTTCCAAGCTTATTATTTTCGTTGTCGAGTATATGTCATCTAGATACGAGATTGATATGTTTCGTGTTTGTACCAGTATCGACAGTAGAAATTGCACCGTATTATCTTGAGTGGACCTTATCTCAATACATGCACTGAGGTGTTTACTTACTGGGTCCTCGGAAGATTATGACGCAGAAATTAGGTAGATGAGGCATAACTACGAAGTACGTTCACCCCAGAAAAATGACACAAGACTTGATACGTCAAGGGTGAGAAATGCGATGCAAAGTATTCAGTTTTCAGCAGTACGGGCACAGTTGCGTGATAGCTTAAATGACAAAAACCAACAGGCTGAGAGTATAAACTAAATTGGGTTGTACTAGGTGAAAGTGTGTACTGGAGGGAACTCTCCGAACTCGTTTAACAAAAACATCTACAGTGGAACGGGGATATGAAATGAAAGTGTCCTGCCTTTATCAGTAATTTTTTCCAAGCAGCTACTTAGTTTTTATGACGATTTTCTGATTACTCAAGAAGAGTCAGAAACAATGGTGTCAACGGCTTCTGATCCTTTTGAAAGATGCGTGGTCCTGAAGCTCTTAATCAACCAACTAGTGAATTTCAATGAGGTCGAAAGTACTCGCGTCGCTGAATCCTGAATACCAGGCTAACAAAGAGGTAATCATGATATCTGTAGAGAGATATGATGACCAATTGGATAGGGAATGGTCACTGGTCGCCATACATAAATTAGTAGCTGGTTGACCTGGGAAGCAACCGAGAACGGAAGCGCATCTAGTTGTATTCAGAGATCTAAATAGCCGATGCTAACATAAAAGGTTGGTAGACGTTCCAAGCACCCCGTGCGGTACTGTTTAATGGCAACCGCTAAATTACTCGAACCCCTACTGTCAAAACACAGTGAAACGAAATTTTCGCCGTATACTGTCCAATCCAGCATGCTACTGATGCATCGGATGAGTAGCATCTCGTCAGGTGGTGTAAATAGCGCTATTTGAATCTGAGGGAAGGTTGATCCGGAAATAAATGGACCGTTTTACGGTGCATGTTTACTGATGCCCAAGCTTGGACAACGTTCAAGGATGCTCAAATACCACGTGAGACTGTTGGCCTTTTAAAATACCCCGTTCAAATTGGGATGTCTTACGTTTGTGTGTGACAGATGATGACCACTTCGTCTGTTTTTATCATCAGACAATACCGTGCTCGAAAAACATTTTTTCCTTCATCGATAGGGCAGCTCGTAACTGACTGCTCGAGTGGGGTGGACACAAAAGTCAACTTTTACAACGGTTAATTGTTTACTACTTAAAATATGTACAAATAGCGAGTCCGTGTGATATCCTTTATTTTAAAACAGGTGTATTAGTTGGTGTATTTGGTGATACGAACCAGATAACTGTCATGTAGCTCTCTATACCAAAAATGTAAAGAGCAACTCAAGTTCACATCTAAGTGTGGCAAAACTTACTTGAGCAGAACAGGCACGCTTCACAATCTCAGAAAAAAAAGGCACGCTGCTCTTTGTTTCCGGAGCCAATGAACAGATCAAATATCGGGGTCGCTGCCTGATCCTATGCCATCCAATTCAGCAGCTGGTAAGCATTTTTTAAACCACTGGTCACATCGCATAATCAACATCAGCATCCTCCATTCTGTTTAGCCTCCAGAATTCACAGCTGAAGGCTGCTGTAGTAAGGCTATTCAAACTCAGAACAATACTGAAGCAAACCTTGGGTTCCATTGTTCTTGATAGTCTGACTAGTGTAACCACCTGACTGTTAAAATCCAGTTTTCTTGTTATTGGTAACGTGGCACTAAAGACGTAATCCATAGTAAGTGCACTCACCGGTTTTCTTCTTTTAACGGTGTTGTCCGAATTCCTGATCGTCAGCTGACCGGTGGCCGTTGTACAGGAACACTCGTTAGGGGGGTGTTATTAGAATTCCAAACGGTTATATTGAATTTCCAGGCCTATTTCTGGACGTCTAATTTCTTTAGCTGCCTGGCTGAGTTGAACAGTGATCTGATCACTTTAGCTTTACAATGACGGGAAAATTTGATGTCTCATCAAAGGTTAATGTATCCATAGAATATAATCTCATTTTCAAACGGATTCGCCGTCTCATAAGCAGCACTATATTCTAATCTAGGAAATAACGCTACTAAAAAATATCAGACGAGAATCAGTTTCTGTCTTGCAATAAACTGCGCAATAAAAACTGGTGAAACTGCTGCAATAAAAATTTGATGAAACCGCTTCTATCGTCCTCGAATCTGCAAAACCAATGCTATCAATATCCAATCCCCTCTTTTCGTTGACTCCTCATTAGCCGGAGGGCTGGAATGGCGTCATTCGTGTGCTAATGGATAATCAGGCCGACATGGCTGTAACTTCACTGAAAATCACCCCAAACCGGTCTCAGCAAATTGACTTCAGTGTGCCATTTCTGGAAACTGGAATCGCCATAACGGTTGCTTTACGGGAAGGTGCCATCTCTCCGACTGCTTTCTTAAGTAAGTTTGCCTTCTCGCTTCATATGCCTGTGTTTTCCTATTTCCTGTTCCATACCTGCGACTAAATGACCTTTCGTCTATCTAAAATCAGAGAAAAACAACAGTTTCTAACGTGCACAAGCCAAATCACTTTGTACAGGGTAAAAGTTATTAGATTCATTCGCCAGAGAATTCCGTGAGTTATCACAAACAGCAAATCAAACGAATTCTTTTGAACAGCTGACCTGCACATTATTGAACAATTTGGTGAGCGTATATGAGAAACCTAATAGAGAGAGGATAAAAACAGCATATCGTTCAGACCATCTACAGTGTAATGGGCGCATGTCATAAGGAGTTAGCGTGGACTCGCATGATTGTTCTGAACGCCCCTGGTTCTGTCACCTTGTACGGACTGTGGTTATGGCAACTTTGGAGCACGTACATGCTTTTCAGGCAAAACACAATACTAATAAGGTTTATGAAAGGTATCGCAAAAAGCAGATTTGATCGGCTCTGTTCTTCACATCACTGTAATTTGCAGATTGAAATATTTCAACAACAGCGTAAATGCTTCTTTTGAATGCGTGGCACTCCTTGCTTCTGAAGAAGCAAACAGGCCTTTTTTGAATCTTTAGGTTGAACCGGTCTACAAGGACTGACAAAAACTACTCTTAGGTTTGCGTTACTAAACTAGCTGGTCTGTGAGTTGGGAGTTCAGTAACACCCAGTGGTGATTTGATAAGAGGTTAGTAGTCACTTATCAACAGCGGTACCAGATCACGATAAATTTTTCGTAAGTTTGTACCCTAACCTTAGATTGTCCAAGTTCGTCTATAGAGTAACAAGAGGAAATCTACTTACTGAAAGTTTCGTGGGGGAAATTGCTGACAAGATTACGTTTGTAAATACCTATTATACTGACTTTCCCATGTGACCTTATGATTTATGTTTTCTAAAAGTGTGCTACCTATGCAAATTTGAAGCAACATAAGAATCAGATACAGGCATATGATTCTCTCCCAGATGTGAACTGCATAGCCTTGCATTATCGATTATTATTCCGTCACCGCCTCATCAATGCCAGTTAAAATATGAATAATAGAAAGATCTTATCCACACAGTGTTTTATCAAGTAGACTTTTGAAAACCGTGTGAAAGTGGTCTGCAAGCAGTGATTCCGATAGTGATCCCATGACCACACCGGCAATCTGTCGGGACCACCGCTCAATTACTTGGAGCTATCTATTTAAAATGCATTTCAGTTAACATCCACGAAGACTTTTCAGTGGTACACCAACAGTTGGGATATAATCGCAAAGTAAATGGTAATTTCCACTAATTATACGTTCCTGACGTCACATCGAATGAAACTATTGTTCACTAGCTGACTGATTTCAAGTAGAGAGTTCGCTCTACCTACAACATCCTATTTGTTGGCTGACTGACGATAAAAATGGGTAGAATATTTACTCCTTGAGACAGAATAAAAAATATGTTGACCTGATCATCAATATACAACAAAGCGAATTCTATACGCATGCAATCTGCTGAAGTTTCTTCACAGTTACCTACAAATCATCATTTGTTTGCAACTGGTTTCAGTCAAAGATACCAATAGAGCAGAGGCAACTCAAATTCTGTTCAGTGACAAGTTGATTTGTTGTCCGCTTCGAGACTGCACAAATCATGGCAACCATCAATGAAACCGGATACTCCGGAAGCATCAGTCCCCTTGAGAAGAGTGACGAACTACTGAGAGAAAAAGAAAACACTTTAAGTTGAAATCACCAACAAGAGGAGACATATGGTTGACATCGGCATTTTTGGTCGCGCTGCGCAACGACTTTTGTTTGTTCTAGAAATCCATATCATCCGGTCAAATGGTGGCTAGAGTAGTCGGTGTTTCCATTCGCTAAAAGATCAATCGATTTTCCCTCAATATGCGAATAAAACTGGTAGACAAAATCCTTGTAATGTTCATACGACAGATGGTAGTTTTTCAGCGATGAAGCAGTAGACATTTAAACTAGTCTGCAAGATTACTATGATCCTTTTTGAAATATTTCCGTCCCGAAGTTAAACTGAGTTTTCAGTAACCTTGTGAGTAGCTTATTTCATAAAAATAAACTGAGTCGTGTTTTCTCGTTTAAGAAGGGAATGCAGCTGCATACGCGTTTGCAACTTACATCTATGCTAACGTGGGACTACACGTTATTCAATTGAGTGTCCTTCTCGAAGGCTTCCTGGTCTTCCAAACGGTAGGATATTCAAGTAGTACAAGGCATTACAGCGCGTTTCTCTATAACAAAACAGTGTTAATCAGATTACTGAAGACTCTCCGATAAACCACTACTGGTTTTCCTTTTCTTGGGGCTCATCAAGTAAGCGTAGTCCCTGATGTTCCGTCAACCCCAGGTTCTAATTAAACACCAACTTATACGCCACTGTTATGTCATGTCTGTGAACGACACAGCTCTACCTCGAACATCGTGCCAAAGGAACGTATAGTGGGCTTTGCGCAACACATTTGGTTGGAGAATACCATAAGCCAGAACCACATTTGGGCCCTTGGTTAACGCACACTTACTTTGCAAATAAGTGTACCCTATCAGTGGCGTGCAACATTTCAGAAGGTTTTGCCCCGTGACGTTTGGATTTCGTTATATTGCCTCAGGAGCATTCTGAATTGCTGTCAGTCTACTCTATTTTGATTAACCTCAGCTTCGCAGTCACATCATTCCAAGGAATTAAATTTTGGCCACTAGATGTGCTGAACTCAAGAGTGATGTTTGCGAGATTAAAAATACTTGCCAACTGTCAAAATGGAATCAGTATTGCCTAATTACGCGGCTTTTGTAAAGCGATGACCTTTCTCAGAAGTCGTGTTTGCCAAAATCCTTCTTTTACTTTAGGCCCAAGGAAAGATCACCATTTAGTACTTTAACAGTGACGTTCACTACGATTAGTGCATGCGGTTCGTAGAGGTGATTTCCTTGAAATGAAGAGGTGGTCCAAACAAGGATCCCTGTAAGTAATCCTCTTTGTCAGAGGCAAGTGGATTTTCCTCAAAAATGAGTTAACAATTCACGAATGCTTTGCCAACGATATTTAAATATTGCCCAAAAACTAGTGGGATATTTCGACTGGTTATTCACAAACTTCTCCAATATTTTGTTTTGCCTCAATGAGTTATCTATCCAGCCGTTTACATTTCATATTTACATATTGTTCATACAAGCTTTGAAACCGCCAGTGCGGCGAAAGCACCTTAGGTGTTAGAACCTTTTCTGCAGTTCTGGAAGGAAACCCTTCGAGTGGACACAAAACTCTGGGAGACGGTTTTCATAACAACCATATTTAGAGTACACGAGCTATTCCGAACTTCACGCGGTATTCCAGTGGGAAATGAAACTGGTGAAATATCAAGAGCTACGCTTACTTGATGATATACAAGGGGACCGCTAAAGAGTTTTCACCAATCTTGGAAGTAGCATTGGATCGAGACTAATATGAAACGCCTTTTTGTTTTCAAGATAAAATAGTCACTACCAAACAGGAGGCGGGCCAATAGCAAAACTCTGTTATTGGCTTGCCATTTTCATCAGCCTTCAACTAAATACGTTCAGTGGCACCAGCCTAACTCACCAATATAAATAGATCTCAACAAAAGTAAAAAACAAATCTCTTTTGAATCCAATAACTAGTATTAATAGGCACTTGTAAAGCATGTACTCTGTATGCAGTTGTTTATTTCGTGTTTTTGGCCAACCAGTATATAACTCTCTCGTTTCAAACAGGTTCGAAAGATATTCGCACACTGCAACCATATAAGGAGCAAAGTTAAATCGCCCATAAATAGATTCAACAAAAGTAAAAAACAAATCTCTTTTGAATCCAATAACTAGTATTAATAGGCACTTGTAAAGCATGTACTCTGTATGCAGTTGTTTATTTCGTGTTTTTGGCCAACCAGTATATAACTCTCTCGTTTCAAACAGGTTCGAAAGATATTCGCACACTGCAACCATATAAGGAGCAAAGTTAAATCGCCCGTCATTCTGATGCAGCTTATGTACCTGAAGTACTCGTATCCGAGTTAGATTGGCCCATCAATGATAGTCACATAGAACTGGAGAGCTACGGGGAGTTAGCTACTAGCCGAATTTAGTGCTAAGGCCAACCCAGTGTGGACTGCAAACGATAAAAGCAATAGTCGAACATCTATCAAGCTTTCAACCGGCTTAAGCATGAGAGTGTTCCATAGCATGGTTTATTTACTTCGGCCAAACGAAGGAACCCATTTGCTGACGAAAATGAACTCGGTCAGCATTAGGAGAATCCAAATTAGTTTCACATTCAACATCACTTTCAACAGAAATCATCAGCTTGATGATACACTTTGGTGTCGACAGCTTCTTGTCTACAAGAACTTCTTCATTATTGCAAACCGTCGTTCACTTTTGCCAGCCCTTATATGAGGTTTTACATGAGTAATGAACTTCCGGCCAAATTTCGTCACTATAGTCCTAGCTGAGCACAAATATCCGCAGGCGATCTTATTGCCTTCACAATAGGTTGAGATTAATCGACTTAATTAAACGGACGCTTTGCGTCACGGATTATCTTAAGCCAATGTGTACGTTCTTGTCCGCTTATTCACACACTGTGGACCATACATTCCAAATTTCGATGTTCGTTATTTCAACCAATGCCGGTTTAGCCGGTTAAGCAAATTTAATTTGCAAAACCTAATTAGCTTGGATAGGGGTTCGTTCTTCAGCTTTGAAGAGCGTATTCTCAACGTTCAGGATTACGAGTTGAATCACATACGATGTATACTTTTGACCACTTGAATACACAGAGAAGGAAGGGGAGTAGATGCTGACTTCATCCAAAGTGGGCTAAGACTTTAGGATCCCGTAACATTGGTCGTAGCAAACTATATACTTGAGATATATACAGTTAACAATATGCGACAGTGCGTGTGCCTCAGTAACATATTTAGTTCCAAAACATTTTTGGAATGAGGGCTTAGTTGTTTGGCTAGATGGTTTTCTAGCAGCATCTTGATTGCTTTAGCAGACAGTTCATAGACTGCAAATTGTTCACTCCAGCTAAACCACCACTGGAGAAATTACAGCAGTGTGCCCTGACGAGAAGAATTCAGCGAGGTTTTATTTTGAATTTCCCTCCAGGCATTATATAGTGCTTAGGGTGGGGAAATGTAGACTGAAACAACATCTGATATATGGTCGTCGGGTGAACATGAGAAACGCTGAGTCCGTGAACTTCTTCACCAGTCAGTAGCTTATGATAATGATAGTGGAGCTTACCAGTGGTCGGATTTTAAAACACCTTACTTATCTGGGAAGATTATGGGCACATCAACCCTCCAGCTTTGTCTAGTCCCGACGCTCAACTGAATGTCACGGTCTCCAAGATGACGGTGACAACTGGGCTGTTGCTTTGAGAATAGGGTCTCATATGCATTTTGTGCACTGATAACTCGCGGTTCCTCTTTTTTTGTGAAAACTTATGGAACTTACAGCCATCTTGCATTCAGAGGGTCAATTTTAACCTGCTTACGGCGTGCGGATAAAGCATGCTTTCCCTGTTGCCGTGTGCTCGCTCGCTTAATTGGGAATATGTCCTCGGTTTACACCTTGATTTTGCCAGCCTCATTGTTCGTAGTAAACAACCTTTTTCTTAATGGTTTGTACCTGGTCTCTTTGTTTTGTTCTAATTCCCATTCGAAAGACTATCGGGTAGGGTGCCTTTTCTGTAGATGTATGTGGCGAGTTTCTGCTAGCAGTTAGGGAAATCAGCAAAACGGACTCCCTCAAAACGTTATAGAGCGGATAGAATTTCTAGAATACGTTTGACACGCTGGGCCACAGCGTCAGGTGGTTTACACCACCCAACGCTTCACCCGCTTCCTGGTACATCCGGAAGAATTCGGAACAAGTAGTATGAGCACTGATGAATGATCCACAATGCTAATTCAGTACAGCTAGAACTTTTGTCACTGACGCTTACTCCGAAGATCAGTAGCATCATGTGACTTTTAAAGACTTGCTCTAATCGTGGATGTAGAACTTCTAAGTTTTAGCATGATAATTTTATACCAGAACTAAGTAGCCGCAAAATATCCACGCATCCTGTAGAAGTGGTTGCTAAGAAGCACCACACTTCAGTTGCTCAATAAGATCAGCACGGAATTGGCCAAGATACTGTAGTGTTGCACAGGTTCTTTGTACATGTGGCTTTCAGAAAAGAAGATGCTTTGCGAAACCAGCGTTGACATTCAGTGGAGACTAGCAAGTATAATTTGCAAACACGTGAGCCAATCCGTAGTCTTGATCGATGGCAGTGAACGCTGCACAAGACCAGACCCCAAAGCACGTGATCCACTGGAAGAAATGTCAAAAAACGGGAAAAATCATCTTACACGATATCCAAAAAACGTTGCGACTGAATACAACAGAGTAGGTTGAATCTATGAACGACGCACGCAACCGGTAAGAATCTCAGACAATAAAGTTAATGTGCCTTTGGCAGTATCGTGTTGAACCTCTTCTGTAAAACCCCAAGTACGACAATCGCCTCCACAACACACTTTTCAGAGTGATAACCACTTCCTAAATATCATGACATTACACAAGATGAACATGGGCATGAACGATGGCTTGATGTTTATACAATCACCAACTGTCCTACATACACACAGCTGGGTTTTCGAAAAAGTTTGGTAACAATCGGTCGATTTATTGCCGGACAATGTTTCACTTTGGACAAAAACTTCGTCAGGCCGTCACTAGGTTACACGGTTGGTCAAGATTTAAGGTGAAAGGAGAATCAATCGGACAAGTCAAGCTAATTCTCCGTTAGGTGTTGGTCAAGGGATTTCACGTGTTAAGGTGGGTGACAAAGTGTTAAGCCTACATGGATATGGGTCCATGCTTGTGTCTAGTTCTTCTCGTTCGGTTCACGTAATGATCCCTCTTGAACATCACTGGCACTATCATGTGGATAAGCTTGCGCTACGATAGTTGTGTAAAAGGGATTCTGCGAACTTTGGTCAGGTTGGGATTTTCACCGTTCCCCCACCCCCCAACTTATTTTTGCTAATGATTCTACGTGAATTGACAACCACATACAGTCACGTGTCAACTCGGCTTGTCTAAGAACGCTTTCCGTACGTCTGCCAGGTCCACACCCTCGATTCTGTTCACGCTGTGAAACTTGGTGATTTCCAACGCCTCGGTTATCAGCCGCTGTGGTGTTAATTGCAGTCCCCATCTTAAAACTCCTACATTCTCCAGATTTATTCTATACCCCGTGTCTAAGGCATGTACCTCCACCGCTGAGTCTTTGACCAGCGTTTGGTATTGTTCCACATTCCTTGGTGGTTTGTTTACCTTCATTTCATGACCACAAATTCTGGTGTGCAATTTTTTTGCATTTAGTCCTATGTGAACCATAGTGCGATCGTTGCAGTTAATAAGATACAACATAATCCCAAATCCCTTCCAGCAAGAAAAGAATCTTTCAGATGCACGAAAGCTGGGCGTAGCCTTTTCGCCTTCTGGAAAGCTACTCAAATATTGGCTACTTTCAGCAGTCTTCTAATAACCTCCGATGTTCCTGCTTTATGTGGAATGACTACTGTCCCAATCCATTCCTTACTGGGTCTACATACCGGAGCCTACGTCCTTCTTATTTGACGCGTAATCAAACTCACTGAGTATCTTGTTTCTTTCTGTCGGTAATCTCGATTTGAGCTGCCCTTCGGTCGGCCTATTCTGTGTACAGCGCTCTGACTGGACGAAACATTGCTGAGACATTAATGGTGTGCACGAACTTTGGGTGTGCTGATGAGCAATTTAATACTATTCTATATTTTGCCCCCGCGATTCAGTTACCTAGTCAATATTCGTTCTTTGTCTAATTAAACGTGATCCGCTCTGTCGAGTGATTGTGACGCTTTGCGGTTTCTCCACCTAAGTTGCATGATTGAAGAGCACAAGTAAAGTGCTACAAAATAAGAACGTCTGCTGTGGTTTCCCTGAATAGAAATTTCCGCAAAAACTGGTTCCCCATTGTGTGTAAAACAAGACGATTTGATCCATTTGAGTAGGCTGGCGATTTATTGCCGGACAATGTTTCACTTTGGACAAAAACTTCGTCAGGCCGTCACTAGGTTACACGGTTGGTCAAGATTTAAGGTGAAAGGAGAATCAATCGGACAAGTCAAGCTAATTCTCCGTTAGGTGTTGGTCAAGGGATTTCACGTGTTAAGGTGGGTGACAAAGTGTTAAGCCTACATGGATATGGGTCCATGCTTGTGTCTAGTTCTTCTCGTTCGGTTCACGTAATGATCCCTCTTGAACATCACTGGCACTATCATGTGGATAAGCTTGCGCTACGATAGTTGTGTAAAAGGGATTCTGCGAACTTTGGTCAGGTTGGGATTTTCACCGTTCCCCCACCCCCCAACTTATTTTTGCTAATGATTCTACGTGAATTGACAACCACATACAGTCACGTGTCAACTCGGCTTGTCTAAGAACGCTTTCCGTACGTCTGCCAGGTCCACACCCTCGATTCTGTTCACGCTGTGAAACTTGGTGATTTCCAACGCCTCGGTTATCAGCCGCTGTGGTGTTAATTGCAGTCCCCATCTTAAAACTCCTACATTCTCCAGATTTATTCTATACCCCGTGTCTAAGGCATGTACCTCCACCGCTGAGTCTTTGACCAGCGTTTGGTATTGTTCCACATTCCTTGGTGGTTTGTTTACCTTCATTTCATGACCACAAATTCTGGTGTGCAATTTTTTTGCATTTAGTCCTATGTGAACCATAGTGCGATCGTTGCAGTTAATAAGATACAACATAATCCCAAATCCCTTCCAGCAAGAAAAGAATCTTTCAGATGCACGAAAGCTGGGCGTAGCCTTTTCGCCTTCTGGAAAGCTACTCAAATATTGGCTACTTTCAGCAGTCTTCTAATAACCTCCGATGTTCCTGCTTTATGTGGAATGACTACTGTCCCAATCCATTCCTTACTGGGTCTACATACCGGAGCCTACGTCCTTCTTATTTGACGCGTAATCAAACTCACTGAGTATCTTGTTTCTTTCTGTCGGTAATCTCGATTTGAGCTGCCCTTCGGTCGGCCTATTCTGTGTACAGCGCTCTGACTGGACGAAACATTGCTGAGACATTAATGGTGTGCACGAACTTTGGGTGTGCTGATGAGCAATTTAATACTATTCTATATTTTGCCCCCGCGATTCAGTTACCTAGTCAATATTCGTTCTTTGTCTAATTAAACGTGATCCGCTCTGTCGAGTGATTGTGACGCTTTGCGGTTTCTCCACCTAAGTTGCATGATTGAAGAGCACAAGTAAAGTGCTACAAAATAAGAACGTCTGCTGTGGTTTCCCTGAATAGAAATTTCCGCAAAAACTGGTTCCCCATTGTGTGTAAAACAAGACGATTTGATCCATTTGAGTAGGCTGGGAACACATGCCTTCTTGCCATCTTAACCAAACATTTTCTCCACTCTTACTGAGATTATGCCAAAGAGTGAATGAGAACTATGTTTCTTAGGGAACCGAAAACACGATGTGATTTCAGACTTGTGTTGCGGTTCAGAAAATTCATAGGTGGGACGCGTGAATATAAACTGATCAACCGCACGACAGTCGACATCACTTGGTAGTTACCGCCGCACGTCAATAGCGGGTATCCCATGCATCAAAAATATTGTCTCCCGTAGGAAACTTTATCGGACTTTAACTGTTTGATCACTCTTTTCGTTTTCGTAGAAATCACTTTTGCACTAATTTTATTCTCCCATTTTAGAGCCATATGACTACCAGTCATGGTGTATGATTCTCATCTTCAGCGTACACGCCAGTGGTGCTGCCCTATTCATCTTTGAGTGGTTGAGTCCGAATGGACTGAATCGTGGACAAATGTCAACATCGGGTAGGAATTCTAACCGCTTCTTTGGTTTATGAAGGTCACTATTTTCAACATCATTGTCTATTTGATGGTTGTGTTCTCAACGGGTGCTAGAAAAATAAATTTCAGCCCCGGAATTCCTCACTCATTAGTCGCCCATTAGTCTGCACAGGGCGAGGGTGTGCAAGCACTCTTGTAGTCCGATTTATTCTAGGTTAGTATAAAAACCCCTCAGCAAAGACCAGATAATTAAGTTTATGTTAGGGTATATCCTCGGCGTTCAAGCTTCTGGGGTGGTGATAGTCTGGCGAATGAAGCCAGTGCACGAGTCATCCCGGCTATCCGTGGCATCAGAATGGCAAGATGGTGTGAGCCTCTTCGCATCACAACATCTGGAAACCAAAGTATTTGTTCAGTGACGTCAACATAGTGCCAATCAGGTGGTTAAATAACCGCCGTTTATTGACGTTGCTGACATTATAGCAGAGCAGCTGAACCGACTTACATGGTATTCTTGTTTGTCAGTCATCTGCATATGGCTTTCTCTCTAAAATTACACAATAAACGAAGAATAGAGTAGACACTCATGATAGTTATTAGGAAAAGATGTTGAGCATCTGTCAGCCGGCACATTTTGACGGGATCCATTTGCACCAATCTGAATAGTGTCTTCATCCAGATTTCCTAACTAGGTGGTTTTATGGCTTTATGATTTCCAATTTAATTCGACATCAGTAGGTTTCTTTTTCCCATCCGTTGTTCTTCCTCTAAACCAAGATGTTGGCCGCGACCAGACCTACTTCTTCTCACATATCACGAAGAAGGTGACGGATAAGTTACAATCCGTTACAAATTCTGTTGATAGCAAACAACTAGGAAGAAACGTGATTGACTGACGATGAAACATAACGCCAAAGTCTCAGATGCCCCCTCTCGCATTACCTGGTTGAAATAGTTTCGAGCGTTTCTAATTTTCAGCAGCATATATGTACGAGTACCGCTGGGCGACTTCACTCATCCAAGAAGTTAACGCTTAGTGAGAGTATATGGCAATCTCGCAGTTACTGAAAAAAGTCTTCAAAATGCATATGGCTGACCGATGAATGAATTGTCCTGCTGAATTCAAAGGGGATCGCTAGAGGTCTACTTAATTCCTCGGGCTTGTGTGACTTTCCGAAATTCCAAAGATCTGCGCTTGTCAACTCAGATAACTGTCTTTCTTTAGGTAATGTGAAACCTCAGTCAGAATTTGTGCATTCGTGTAAGTTGAACAGATCGCACTTCCAAGTACACTTGTTTACCAGATGGGAGTGTCTTACCGTGACAGCGTTTCGGAGATCTGCGTATATGATCAGGACACAGATAGTCAAACCGGCAAAGCCCTAAAAAGAACAACCCGGACATAACAGAGTTATCTGTGGCACACTAACTGAGAAGTATTTAGACAGATGATGAATCATATAACACGCTAGTCAATGAACGTTACTTAGGATAGTTCTCTGTATATATGCGTTTATGTGTGTCATTAAGAAGTACTGGTCTGGATTTTTCTGTAAGAGAAGATTGCGTAGCATATGTTACCTTGACTGTTGGCTTCTTCAATTAACTGGAAAATTTGATTTCAAAAACTTTTCATCGCCACTCCAGTGCTCTGTGAGGGAGCGCGGTGGAGCTTAGCGATGAGTCGGTGGTTGTGTTGAGTAGTAATGCGCGGGTGTTGCTAGCTGAAACCTAACCTTCGATCAAGATCGACTGTCCCGTCGGAGGATTCCACCTGTTCTCATGTTCTGCGTCCTGATTGGTCAACGACTTCGTGATCTGAGAGCCTGGTTTGACCAGTTCGAGTCCTCGGGTCGGTGCTGGGGTGGGGCAGTGGTGATGTCACCCCCTATTGATGATAAAACGATTGCAATCAAATTTCCAAGCCCATTGATCAAACCAGCCGTCATCTAGGCTACTAATGCCGAACACATCTCCTAGTTCCATCGCTGAGAAAACACTACTTGTGAGATTATTCGTGTCCTTTTATGTTTCCTACTGATCGGCTGAGGTTGAGAACCTTGAAGCAATCTGTAGTATCGCATTCGACGTCAGACCGACTGTGTCGTTCATTAATCTTATTGATAAAACTTGGTGACCAGTTGTAAACATCTGCAAATTTAACAATTCTGCGCTGCTTTGTTGTCGATCCGTTCATCGAGCTCGACGGGTGGATTGCAGACATCTCACCCCCAACGATATTATGTTATCAGGACATCATCTGTGCCGCCATCTTCCTGCTTAGTGATCAGACGTTTGCAATTCAACTGCCAAACTTGACAATCAGACCAACAACTAATCTTGCCAACTTGCCAATGATCATACCGTACAGTGTTCTACCTATTTTACCACGTGTTCACTAGTTGTACCGGTGCCTGGACAAACCACTGACCAATCCACCCTGGTGCCTTGTTCGCTATCCGCAGAACATAGATTCACTCTGTTCCGCTCCTTATGGCTCATATGGTCAATGCTGTTTGGGGCCGCGGTCAATGCTGACAACCCTCGCGGTGTGGCTAGCCGATTCCTTGCAAACATCTGGGCTCTGTTTGCCCTGGTGTTCCTTGCATCCTACACGGCCAATCTAGCTGCATTCATGATTGCAAAAGAAGACTTTTACGACCTCTCTGGCATGAATGATTGGCGGGTAATCTATCTTTTGAATTGTCCATGCATTTTACACTACCCAATACTTACATATATATATATATATATATATATATATAAACG
>NW_008751906.1:269109-309443 GCF_000715545.1 Opisthorchis viverrini
AGATATATATATATATATATATATATATATATATATAAACTTCATAAAATTCCATTAGAGTTTGCGTTCGTTTATGCTGGATCCTTTCAGAGCAGTAGATAACACCCTAAACTGCTATTCTGACACCTTACTTTACAAGTTCTTCCAGGGTGTATGGTCATTCGCTGGCGGTTCTAGTCTTGGAATGTTGTGAAAATGGTGGTAAGGCTGTAAAGTTCGCAGTTTTCCTAACATCCGAGGTGAAATCGGCACTTTGTTATGATGCGTAGTCGTGAGTAGGTAATTGTTGCGCACGCGCGAGTTTATACACATTCCTTACAATGAATGCATATCCTTCAATTACGGTTGTTTGCACGTGTGTGCAGGCTTACTCACTATGTAGTTCACTCGTATTTCACAGATCGGGGTAAAACAATGACGTTGTGCAAGGCTGATAACCTTTTCAACAGATAAACTTCAAGGCGTTTCACAGATTTTGTACAAGACATTTATTCATACCATTTATTCCTGCAAAGTGTCTTTAGATACCCTATGTGTTGGCCATAAGTTATTTGATTTAGGGAAACGATATTTTTGTTTTAGCCACCTGACACCCACAGTGATGTTCACTGCGGACTTTGATCTGTTCCAACATCTAACATAACACTGGAGATTAATCTTACCTCATATGTTGTTTCCTTATTCTGAGTAGTTCTAGTAATATGTGACACCATTCAAAGACCGTATTGCTCGAGTTCCTGACATTTCGAGTTTAATGTGGTCCGGAGCTCTAAGCGCAGCTGACTAAAATCAAATATGACAAACCTGGTTTCTTCCTTGCTTTTATAGTTGAAAGTTGAAATTCCGGCAAAATTGGTGTTATCTTTGCTCCTTTTGTACGGAAACAGAATCCTGCACACGTTACCTTCGCTTGACCTGATAGAACTCATGATACAATTGCTCGAACCTCTGTAGTGATGGAACGGGACCAAATTGTACTAGCTTTTGATACATTTGTATACGAACCTCAAGAAGAGCTTGCCCAGCTCCGATGGCCATTGTGCGTGTTTGAATTTTCTTTTCAATCTGCCTTCCAGTATAATCCATGTCTTTCAGTTTAACTCATTCCACTCACACAAGTACACCAACGCGCATCAATGGATAAGTTCCGGGTTGGAAAGAATCAACTGTTTGCTCACAGTTTTAAAAGAATTGCGTTCATAAATGTGGCCATAATAGCACCACAAAATTCAGAAAAATTAGTCTCAAAAACTTTGGAGATCAATAATTTATTGTATCGTATGTGCTTGATGTAACAATCGTTGTGGTTTGCAGAATGATAGAGGCTGATGAATAAACTAGTTACAATAAAGTTTAAAATACCTTGTTTTGCATCTGACTGCCTCCGAACTAGATGTGATATTTGCTTTTGACGTATCTGTTCTTATTCTGAACTGACATTTCTTTATTTCGCCTGCCTTGTTGATATCGCTCCACTTACCGTGGGTCTCGCTTCTGAGTTTATATGGGTGGAATTACCTCAGCAAAACCTAAGTATATTTTTAACACATTGGATGCAATTCGTAATGATAACTAAAAACATACAGGCTATTTTTTCGTAAAAATCGAAATTTTTATATTTAAAAATCGTTTACTAACGACGCATATCTGCACGTTAGACAGGACAAATCGGGCAGCATTCTTTGCGCACTGTTTTCTTAAAGTAAACGTAATATTTATGTTCAAACTGATGAAAGAAATTTTGCAGGTGAAATTCATTCCAAGGCAACGTCGAATGAACTCCAACCACCTCATGGAGGTTTCCAAGGCCCAGGGTATCCTGTCGTATGAAAATGCGTTACTGACCTCCAGAATAGAGTTGTTGAGAATTTTCTGGCTACTGTTCAATTGTTTCAATCTACGATGGCAGTTGATAGACAGTTAATACTACGTTCAAACTGCCGTACCATTTTCGTTTCACAAAATTCTGCGACGAGCTACTCTACTCGCCAGACTCACTAAAAGAATAAACCAACTACCAATGTGTATTAATGTTCACCTCGTTTGAATAGTCCTGCTTCTTTCATAGTGCAATGATTCCAGGAATTCCACACCAAAGTGGGTACGCATTGGGCTCGGTTTTCCCTCTTACCGGTGGGTTTAACTATTGGCCGTGTCAAGATTGTAACTTTGGATTCTTGACAATTGTGGAAACCGTGTCAGTAATATCAATGCCACATTAGTTGTTGCTTCTGAAAGGACGACAGTTTTCACCCGTAGCCACCGCTTAACCCAACAGGACGACAATGGGCCCTGACAACTGTGATCTCTAGAGTGATAGTGCTACTACAGGGGACCGTACAAGCGATAGCGAAGGGAAATTCTACAAATCCCGAACCCACTTACGCAACTTTGCGGGTGTTTAGGGGTCTTGAAGAATTTACGCTCACATCATTGTTGTTTGAACAGTCGCTCTTTTGTCCTGGTACAGTTATTCTAGTGAGTCCAAACTATGATGAAAATCACTGCACTCGGCTTTCGATCTTATTAGAGATCATCAAGATTTAGACTACGAAGATCTGATGTTTGAGGCGACCGTTTGCCACTAGTCCACTACGATCCTCTGGATACATTTGAACATCCTCTCCTGAACAGGCAAGTGTATTCATACTTGAGTGTCTAGAACGCTGACTCAGTAATTGTACTGGTTGTGTCAATCGGCTGACTCGCCTATCAGGATATCTCAGTCAAGTAGCCCGACAGAAACCTGAAGCTTGCTGGAAAATTTCGATAAGTTACAACTGATCAACGTCCATAAACTTTCTATAGTATGTTATTCCATTTAACCGAACAGTTCTGCAAGGAAAGTCACACAGCTGATACAGAGCGAAGCGATCGAAAATTTAATTAAGCAAAGGGGACAGCTACAGACGACAGTTACTTGATCGTTGTGCTCTCCAAGCATATCAGTCAAGTGGAAACAGATTCGGCTGTTCAAACGTAACTACTGAGCTGTCCAGCTTGCGCTGATGTATTTTATTTCGTTCACTTCACACATCGGATGTCGGCGGTTTAATGTCGGACACGGCTAAGGACATCTACTCTTGATGAATTCTGTAGTGTAACCGCCGAGAATAACTGCCTGGTGACAACAGAGCAGCTGTTCAGTTAACAGTCGAAATCCTACTTTTCCTACAACCACTTGCATTTACCGGTGTAGTCAGATAGACCAGGAGGTGAATGAGATCGCTTGTTGTTGGGAAACAGATTGGATTTCGCACTAGTTAAAATAACATAACAGGGGAAAGAGTACTTTGCGTTGAGTCTTGATTGCAAATCCTTCTTCTGTAGGATGCCAAACGAAGATATAAAATCCCAGTAATTAGGAGCTCCGAATATTGCACCGTCAAAGCAGAGAGCTCTGAATACCTTATATGAGGTCAACAACGTCATCAGTAAGAAGGCTCAAAAAACCTCGCTAACGCAAAACAGCAATAGATTATCAATGGCATCGCTGCGTTACTAATGCCAGTTAGGCTGAAGTTGCTAATGAATTCGGATCTGTAGTGAGTCGAATTGGGTGAGTTGCATCGGTTGTATTCAAAAGGCAAAAATCCAACAACCAGTTTATGGAGTGTTCAATAGCCATAAAGTGAGTGTTCACATAAAACCAATAATGGTTGGAATGGGTTGCCTACCAGCTGAGTTAACAATGTTTTCAATTAACTGGTATTCTGAAAACGCTTCTTGGGGAGATCAGTCACACAGGCAGTGTGTTTCCACGAACTTACTAGCAAAGTCGTAGATTTACCTATCGAGACACACGTAGTTGATTTCAGTTCTGAGGTGTCTTCAACTCACAGTAGTTTAATCAGGGTTTTTTTCCTTCGAGTGAAACCGACACAATTCATCCTCATTGGAAACAACCATCCGTGTACATCTCAAAGGTCTCCAAGGAAATTCGATCCGGCGAGCAGTTTAATACCTTTCGTTCACGAGCTCCTGATCAGCAGTAATATAAGCTCGCATCTAGACAGGATGTGGCATCAGTCACCCTCCGATCACGTGACCACATCAAATGATTGTTACTGGCAGGCAAGATGGTGAGAGTGAAGATTAGGAAAAGAAAGTTGTGACTGAATCATTTCTTTTTTTGTTCATGTATTTGCTATCAAGAACTGATATTCCTGGTTTTAGCCAATATTATGACGAAAAGTTTGACACAAGGTTGAAGTATGCTGTGGTTGCTCTCCAGTTCGTTCTGGCGTTATTTAGATGATACTGTGGTTTAGTTGATGAAAATGCCAGAAAAATGGTCTGATAACATCCAGTGATGATTTAAGACACTACTATTGAATTGCAGAAAATACATTTTGCCTAGCTAACAAGAAATCTAACTTGGATCAGTTGCTAGACAGTTTCATTCGCGCCGCTGAAAATGGGAGGCTTCCTTTCGTGGAGGCCCACTTGTAGGTGACTATCAGACTTGATCCACACAAAGCACAGTATAGGGGGAGAAGACTTGAAGCAAACGTTACGGTAGTTTCCATAAGTTTGTTCTGATGGCTGAAAACACTAACTTCATGAGGAGCCCAGCTTCGAGAAATCGGAAGGTCTACTAAAGTGATACGTCTCAAAAAAAGACGGTAATCTAGAAAGATTCATTGAAGCACATCCGCGAAATCGAAACTGTTAACAGCAATTAACAAAGGCCAGTATCCTTGTTCGCCTTTTGTAGAAGGATACTCAGATCTCAGGTAAAGAAAATGAATACCAGGAGAAAAATGCCGCCAATACCGTTCAAGTATTTTTCCTTCGAAATTCACCTTTATTTCGAATGGCGGCGACAAGATGCTGGTCTTCACCTCATCCGTACTAATTCAGTGATTTGTTTGCGTCTCTGACGTTTCCTATTTCGGTCGATCGACATGTCAGCTTTCCCTCATCCCTCATCACTGACCCAGGCAGCTTAGAGGAACCACCTGATTGACACGGATCACACGACAGATGCCGGCAAAGCTTTCAGCGTTGCGCTTGGAATCGCGTCTCAAATCCCCAGAACTGTACTGAAAATAACTCAGTTAGAATGAGAGTGGATTAGAATGAGAACATCCTGTCTGCGCAAATAGATTAGCCCCGATAGAATATTCCGGCCGTTGTTAGAACAGATCCTGTGAGGTGTCAGGTTGCATTCGACCACCAGGTTTGTGCCTTTCTTACTTAACACCAGAATGGGCCCAAATGACATTTCTTGCTACTTTGTCTCAGCAAATATTGTAATTTTTATACACGATCATAATGCGCAGAGGCCAGTTGATGATCTGCTGAATAACAATGCTTAATTTCTGTTGTCTTCAAACTTGAGCGNTTATTAACTCTTTCATTTTGAAAACGTAATCAGATTCGTGCACACTTGCTGTTTACATGACACAAAAATAATGGTAATTCCAAATCTGGCATTCATTAGAAACTTGCGACAGCTACTACATCCGATTTCATCATACGCGAGCTAGTTCCTAATCACTTAAGATCCTGCCATAGCAATGGTCGACCCAACAACAGCACACATTAAGATCAAGAACGGATGTCAGGAAATTCTTTGCTCACTGAATGATAACTAGAAAAGTTACTGGTCTCCGAATCAAGACCTAGTAAGATGCGAATCGGCAGATAGATCATTCCGTACAAAATTGGAATATTTGAAGTTACTCAAAGGGTGCTTAATGCAGCCAACATTAGAATGGTTTTTCATTCTGAAACGTCAAGGAACGTAACAAAGTAAAGGCCGGCATTAATATCTTTGAAGGACTGCCTGGTGATTGAATGGACAAGAATCCTCGTACATAAAGTTAGATACAAAGACTCCACAAAGGCCTAAATAAGGCAGATGGGCTAAAAACTGCATATCTTATTTGCCTGAGCATAAGGAAATCAAGAAAAAACTGATAAAAAATACAGACGAACGCGAGGTTTTTCTTAGAGTTTCAACCATGACAGAACAAGCAAAAGAAGCGAAAGATGGAAGAAATTCGGCAGCGATGGGAGTTTTGGGGAAAAACTATGACCCGTATCACAAAAACTGATGAACCGAGCACTGGGAAACGGCAAACCTGGAAGTCCGTGGAGTCATCACCAAAATAGTTCAGCCCTAGAGTAGATGAAATACATTTTGGTCACCCCTTTTCCTTTACACGATTATCGAAGCACTGACTCATCCACATAGACCTACTGGGCGGGAGTCTTATGGTGAAATTTTCTGGGCCTGGAGAAGCAGACCCCAAACCCAACACACACTCCTGCAAGAGTTCCTTCAGCTCAACCGAGAAAAAACCTGACCCGTGTCTAGTATCCCATTTGTGATTGATCATGCTGACGTGAGGAAACACGTAACAAGTTTGAACGAAAAAATCATATCGAAATCATACGATTACAGCATTGAACATTCAAAGTAGTTACTGATCAGTCCATTTACAGAGCATCTCTCGTTAGTGGATTTCCTTCACGATGGACAGCGTGGCACAGATGACTCCGACACTGCGTCAGTCGTGCAAAGCTGTCGCCTCAACCTAACAAGTTTGCGGACTACAAATGGGGAGAGGGTGGAAACGTGTGATGCAATGTTTGCAGTACGTATTTTCACATTTTTTGTATATCCTTCCATCTCTAGATTTCAGTGAGGAGTTTCTGTGGTGTTAGATTATTATTGCGGAGCATGACAAGGCAAAGTTATACGAAGAATGTCATAGTTTTCCGTGACACATCACACTGGCAACAGTGTTTCACTGAGTGACGTCGAATGACTGCGGCAAATTAACAATACCGTGAATAAGATAATCAGAAGCCTTTTTCATCGCACATGAATCCCAAAACCTGTCTCCCAGCTTTAACACTCGTTTGATTGTGAAGTAAAGTTTCAGGTGGGCATCATTTCTCTATTCGTTCAATTTATAGCTGCAGCAACCGTGGAACGTCAAACCCCCGTTTCGGTTCTCAACAATACCAAGTGGCGCTACGGAGGAGAATATTAAGATCAACTTTCCTGAAATGGGTGCATATATGCGAAACTTCAATCGGTCTACGGTGGAGGAAGGCCTGGCTTCGCTCAAGTCTGGGTGAGATCCGATTAAATTGAGAACTAGATTTCTGGTGATCAGATGATCGACTCAAAATATGGCATAGTTGTATTTTGGTTCAAGATTATACTATCATTTGTATCGTATGAAACTCTAAATAGTACTCAAGAATTGGGTGTTGTCGACCCGGACAATTTGAGTGATTGGGCTTCACAGGGAAATATAGTTGGAAAAGTTAGCAGCCTGAAAGCACCACTAGTACTCTCAGCTGGCCCATCTTCAGTGTTACTGGTATGGTTCCATATTCATATATACATGAATATACACATATATGTTCTGATGGGAGAATTATTAAAAAACCAGTCTACAAGTCTAATGGGTTCAATTCTGGGAAGCACTCAGTTTTTCAAACAGCAAACAATAAACCCTTCGAACTACACTGCGTCCTTCTGGAAGTGAATGACACTACATCCTATATATTTTTAATGTACTACTCATAAGGTTGCTGAAAATCCATCGACAGCTGTCGATGGATTTTCGGCAACCTAATGAGTAGTACATTACAAATATACATGTATCGCGATATTTCAAATGTCTTAGCGACTGGAACATGAGGCGGCCTGGTGAAGCACATTCAGTTGCCTGAGAACATCATAAACGAGAGATTCGGCTGGGTTCCAGGTGAGTCTCTCGAAAGAACCAAATGAGTGTATAGATACTACATCCTATTTAATTGCAAGCTGATCGTTTGATAATATTTCGACACTAACTGATTAATGGTGCTTTAAAATCCCCATTCGGACGAGATGAGATTTTACATTCTTGCTTTTGACATACAACAAGGGTGAAGTAAGAGAGGTCCCAAGTTTTCAACTTCGTCTCTCTTTGCAAGCAGGAGAAAAGGTTGGGACAAAAACACGCAGGACTGATACACTCGTCGGTCGTACCAAGACAGAATTCAGAACTCCGTCCAAGATTTTGGTCAGTTTGAATTTTGTATCTCGATGTCTATCGGTTTTCATCGTTCAGAAAGCCGTAAATGACATCCGCAGGTGTTCAGCTGGAGCGTTCTGATCCAGATGATTCGAACAAGAAAGTGCGACCAAACTTCTTAAAGCTAGCCGAACTTCTTGGGTTTTCCGTCCTCTTGAAGGTCATGTAGATAAAAATGGAGGTATCACTGAATAATACCGTGAAAATATCTGAGCTAGACGTAAACCGAAACAACATTTCAACCGTTACGTTCGATAATCCGAGTTCATCCCTTGTGACCATTGCTTCCTATGAAGTTTATACCTACGTTTCTGTTAGGCTGTCGGAATGCATGTGTTGACGCACCAGCTTTTCTCACTGGTACTGCTGTTTTTAGGTGATCATCTAGTACTGTTTGGAAATTCTCATTGGAATCAACCTCCAATACCCACAAAATGGCTCGTTGGTGTGGCACAGAAAATGCGTATTAATCCTGATATGGTGATTCGAGCACCCTCCCTTTTTTTATCATTATGTGTATGGATAGAATCTTTGGAATTACTTGGGCATCCAGTAGACATTTTAAGCTGTAGATAGTCATGCAAAGTTGGTGCTCGTGTTTATTGGATTCTATCACTCCTAGTTATATGCGAAGCAGGAAAATGACCGATTTCTCGAGCCAGTTGTTCATATTTCACACGAGTGGGGTATAACAAACCGTCGTTACGGTTGCATTCATGTACCAAACGTGGCTGCCTCCAACTGGTCACGCTAGGTTGGGAGTACTAAACTGAGGCCATACCCACTATGGTTTTGTTACAACCAAAGCAGTTAGACCGAAATAGCCTTTCCCATATTTTTGCTAGAACAAGTAGTGTTACATCATGGACATCATGAATGAGGATAACTGAGCTTGCAAAGCGAAATGGAGCCAAAATAGATGGTTTTCAACTTGCATTTGGCTCTGTAGCAAACCATGACCCTCCTACGTCACATCCAAGGCGTGTTACGACTTTTTGAATCCATGCGAATGAATAATTCTAAATTTCTTGCTAGTCCACCGCCTACACACGTCGATGGTATCTGAGCTCACTGGTAATAAATAGCTTAGAATAAACACGCGCGGTGTTTACTGCCCATATTTCTGCACTCAAAGTAATCTTGTTGGCAGTGCCGGACTAGTCTACAAATGGACCACCAGAACCAAGCGAACGACTAAATGCATGTCTGAACAATCTTAGAAACACGCGCCTCAGAGTCACGTACGTAAGAATAATGTCAGGACTATTCGCACTCATCTGTCAATTGTTTTATCAACGAGATTTTACTGTTGATTGATCATATCATGGTTGATCTGCCTGCAGAGCTTGGCACTTGGTTTGCAAATGGTTTGTCGCCAGTCAAGCAGACTGGGGAAACCCAGTCTACTGTGCACTGACATTGTCTCCATGAATGGGAACGAAACCTCTGCAAACCAGTTGCCAAGTTGTGTGAACAGATTAACTACCGTCTGATCAAGCAACAGTAAACACAACTCAGTTATCTATATTTCGACAAACTGACACCAAGGTTTTGTTGCGTAAGTGAAATCAATATACACCGAAGAGCTGACAAGCGTGTGTAGGTTTTTCATTCTTACTGGAGATCAACAGCAGTACAAATCTTACGAATGTCCACAGTTATCTAAAATTGCAGCCTTCAAGAGGACTCCGTTTGACACTATCGGCTGATAAGCAGTGAGAGTAACTCGCCCTTCGGCAGGGTAAATCGCCACTCGTGCTTTAATCACGGAATTCACATCACGTGGTAACGCACTGACTGGCTGCTGAAATGACGATTTATAAGAAGGCAGGTTCACTCTTCAGGTGACCTATCCTTCCTTCTGGGTTATCTATATTTCGTTGATGGCATCAGAGCTGGGAGTATTTCAATCATTCTCACTTGGTTATGTGACTTGACTTCCGTGGTTGAAAGATGAATGATATTATGTTCTGTAGAAGCGCAGAATAGCCACACGTTTGGTAAGCTATTCGTGGCCGAGCGGTTAAGTGATCACACTACTACCCAGGAAGTCGCGAGTTTGGAACTCTGTTGAATCTCGTGAGATTCGCACTGCTGATTATCCCCAATGAGAATAAAACTGCTGCACAGCGGTTCCAGATCTCTCAGCATGGATCCACCCCACAGGACGAAATCTCAAAACTTAACTTCCGAGAGCGTCTCATAACGAAACGTATATTTGTCAGCTAAAAGAATTGGGAGGTGAGTGGCAAATGTTTATACCACATTTTGCTGGCAATCCTATCCTTAAGTTGATTACTTCGTCAAGCTGTCTATTAGTACGGAAGTTAAACTGGCAGGTACTACATATACTGTTCTGGCTAGTTTTATTGTTCCCTTTAGACTGATATCAACTCCTATGCATTGGGTAGTTATTTAGATCGGTTATTTACGGATGATTTCGCTGAAAATGAAGGGTCCGAATCAGCTGAGTATCTTAGTGTGTAACCGCTCTTTTTATGCATTGTTTTAACTGAGTAAACATCTTCGAGCAAACAGTTTCATATTCTCCAACGATCACATTGGAGTAAGTCGGGATGTAGCTGTTACACAAATACACCATCATGGTCGGAGGTGCTTCAGTGCATAAGCAGTCCAAAACCGATTATTCACCATGTAGTGTATGCTGTTCGCAAATAAATGCACCTGGACAGGGTGGACATGTGTATACATCAGAAGGTCAGGTGCACATTCATACCTGCATTCGCAGTTATATCGAACGCGGTAAGTGATTGTAACGAATATAGTTTTTTTCACGCCGCAACCCCCTTTGATGTAAAGTGTAAGGTGTCAGGTCGAGTACACATTTTATTCACGGGTGCAACAAATAGTTACAAATGGATTGGTTGTACCTTCAAGGGCACAACAAAACCAGGCCTCACCCTTCGTCAGTAAACAGGCTTTAATATGCATGAGCCGGGAGGATAAAGAAACGTTTTTGCGACGCGTAATATTTGGATAACCTTAAGTAAACAAAGCAGTTCACAGAAAGCGACAGGATATACTTAATGAGCCGTAGTTACTTTTTCACATGAACTACTTAGTTGCTGAAGTTACCGCTAATTGATGAGAGGTTGAGAAGTTCGACAAAAGTTGAAAGTACTTAGCACAGTGGTGGATAATTTACTGATCTGGGGAACGGAACTGGTTAGTCAAGCCCGATACGGCCAAAGATCCAGTTACTTTCCCCAAAACGCCTGTTCCGTTTGACAAGTAAAATTCACAGAGAGTGCCCATTGCAGTCCACAAGTGAACTCTATCTGATAAAAGTTAAAAACCGTAGACGCTGACTTCGGTGGTTTGTTCCCGTGCAGTAAACAGTTGACGGCTTGTTTTCGTGGACTCGGTTGTATGTGAAGCCAAGCGCGACCCTTCTTTCCTACAGTAGAAGGCGTATTTCTCAGCTTAAGAGAGTGTCTATTCCAAACGTCTTCGGTGTGGTATTAGCACTAGCTCACCGCGATCCATCGCGTTCGGAGCTAACGTAGCATCAGTTAATTTAACTTGTGAACCATTTTTCAAGTTCGGTGCGCTGCATCCCTTGTCTAGCCCTATAATAGTCCACTCGTATTCAGTGCATTAACTCACATCAGCTAAACCACTCATTTACATACTAATTAGCGTGCACCGGAGATTCAGTCTCCCTTACGTTCCAGACCAGTTTGAAGTTCAGTGATAGTCTCAGTTTTCATTTAGGCCAATATTCCGAATTTCCAGTCACCTATTATTTCAGTGGCGGCACTATAAATAGGGGCGGAGTTGAACGTTTTTTAAAAGCACTTTCGGAGTATTCTCATTAGGAAGCTGTCCAGTGACAGTTATAACTGATTGTTCTACCCTTGTTCTTTTTTCAAAGCGGCCTCCTGGAAATCTATAGATATTTCCAACTTTTGACTACTACAGATAATATGCTGTTAAATTGATTACAACCAATGACCAATCTCTACAACATCTTTCGCTCTTTAAAAAAGCATTCTAGAACGATTTGGCACTTGGAATTTAGCTACGGCCTTAAAAGATAAGTAGTTCGGAGAGGACATTTCCTATTTTTGGCAAAATGTTATACCCACCTCTTCAGGACTTGTATCCGGGGTAGGTTTTAGCCATGACAGAAAGGTTCATCGCAAAACTATTTTGGACAAATAGAGTATCCATATGTGCTGTGTCTATTAAGAGTTGATCCTCGCTTATTTAGTGGCCTCGTCCACCGAGAAGAACTGCGGAATCCATAAATTGGGAGAATAACAAAGTGAAATTACTGGAACGGCAAAAAAGGGGCCTTATCAAATTAAAGTGGTTACGATAGGAAATGCCCTTATCCAAATTCACCAGAGAGACAGTTTAAACAAGGTGGCAGAAGAACACTGGTGAGAGACGAATCTCGTTAGCCACAACACGCATAGGACAACAACAACACCAATGGCACCGCCTATGTGAAACGTAACAACTCAGTAAAAACCTGCCACACTCACAGTAAGGCTCTGGTGTTTCTGAGAAAAGAGTACGAGCTTGAGCCATCTAATCAGTATCTCTTCAAACAGTTTTAGTCTATGTGACTGACTGCTTCGTGCTCTGATCTCCACTAAATAGCAGATTTGAACTCTTATCTGAAGCATATATATGGTGGTCGATCGCCTAACTCTTGGCTTCTTGGAAGAGCATTGCACGGAGTCTTTGCTCGTGTCTCCGGCTGCGGTCATTTCCACCAAGTGTTGTATTACCGCAGCCGACATCTGAAGCTTGCTGGACAGTATTAGGTGACCGCTTGTGGTTAGTTAAAGGATACATATAATTGGTATTCATACCGCTGGTATTCGAACAGTCTCCGTCCTGTTTCATTACAGTTTATATGGCCAACCTATGCCAAAGGAATCCATCCAAGTTTTGCTCATTTACGATCTCACTATCAATGCATGTTCTTTACCAGGACACGAAATCTGAGCTAGTTGGAACAGTCACATCTTAATATGATGAGGACAGTTCGAAATGGAATGATGTGGACAGAAAACTTACTCACAGCTAACTTTCCTGTATGTTTGACCGTGAGCACCGTGTGTACCTAGTGAAGCGGACTGCACACACGAAGTAGTACGAGATAGAGGGGGGATGCTCAAACAGCTATATGAGTCATATGTGTTGTTCATAAGGAAACTCAAGGACCACAAAAGATTGGTTGGACCACTGAGATATATCAAACAACCAACCATCATGTTGCAAGTCCAGAAACCGTGGATCAGGCAGCAGCCTAACTCGATATATGGGTTAGTTTACGTTGGTATCTGTACATCCCGAATACCGTTCCACCTGTCCCCACACATCCTTCATTTGGGTGTTCCTATCACGTGTCTCCTCGAACTGGTTCTTTATTTAATTGGTTGGAAGTTGAGTTAAACGACGGTAGAAGTGACTGATGACTAGTAGCATTGTTCAATGTGACTGAACACACCAATAAGCGCGTTAGGGTATCGGCCTACAGGATACATCGTCCCATCACCAAAGCAATATGAGACGCATGAACCTCATGCATTCACCTGACTGAACTTCTGAAAGTAAAATCAAGTCCACTGTCAGGCACTTAGCCTGGAAACCAGCACTGAACACTCACTTAGTATTTATCTGCACATCTCATATCTAACATAGTTCATGCAGCCAGATCGCCGCGTCATTTCTGTTGTTCGCTACGACCAGGACTCACGCGCTGTTAGCTGGCTGATATTTTCTCAGTAAGTCTATTTATCTATTCCCCAATTTCCTATTCAATCCAGGACGCAGTAAAATCAGTTGCAGGAAAGTGGTCCCCTGCCTCCTTCACCCATGTAGCATTACAGCGAAGCTTGCAAATCAAGCAATAGCAGACATTTCTTTCATTATTTCCATAAATGTTCTGGTCCAATGTAAAAATGCAGTTTTGTAAATTTGTCACTTAGTGTCCAGATATGGACTTCGTTAGACGTAAGTCGAATGGGCTGCATTCCGTGGGATTTTTATCTCGGCGTTGTCTCGCTGGTTGTCATTCAAAAATCAGTGTTGGGTCCTTCTACTTCCACAAGTTGTCAGAGATAGATACAATCAGTTGTTCCATGTTTCCGACACTTTGGTGCACGACCTGATTTTTTCTCATTCCCGATGACGAGTGAATTGTGTTGGGTTAAGCTTGAAAAATATTTGAAGGAAGATTCGTTTTTGAAGGAAGATTCGTTCTGATTCGTTTTGAAGGAAGATTCGTTCAGCAAGCGGTAATAACAAGTTACAGTTTATCAGCGTCGGGTGATTTAAAATCGAGTTTTTCGTGTTTTCGCAAACAAGGTTCGGTATCACAGCTTATGGTCGAATAATCCTAATGCAACCCGACAATTTCCACCATTCATGAATGAGAAACAATAGAGTGTTGGGCTAATAGGTAATATTTATCAGTGGCAAAGAAACTAACTGGAAAATTTTTTATTGAAGAAGTACGGCTTGTGAATTTGTTGAAAACCATTCCACAACCAGCAATCCGTTTCGTCCTTATTGTGGTTCATCGGTTAAGCGCATTCCTCGGGCTTTCGTAATTCTGTTTCAATTGGAGAATATCAATTCGGCCAGGATTTGAGACTCCCGTCAAGGCCGAATTATTGGACATATAAGCGCGATTCGCGAAATTCGTACAACCTAGACTCCCGTAGAACGCAAGTTTGACGGTGGATCGAGGACTGCGTCTAACTGATGAACCCAAAGAAGAGCGAAACCATAAGTGGGGTAATAAACAAATTCAGCAACTTCATTCCTTCAAGAAAATATAGCGTGATATCTCGAACATCTTGAAACATGAGGAGAAATTTGTGTAGCACATTCAGTTGAAAAATATCTAAAACGAAAGATCCAGTTGAGATTCAGCTGTGCATAAATGAGCGCATTCGTAAAACGTATTATTGCGATACTTACACAGTCATGGTTACTTTAAGCAAAAATTTCTCTGATATACATGGAAGCTAGTGGTTGACAAAGCCACTGAGGGGCCCACAGAGCATCAGTTTCTCATCACAGGTGATTCAGTGAGCCTAAGGCAGCACTCACGCACCGCGAGGCTTGTTTCGTTGAGATGACCAAACGGAAGGGGCTTGCCTATCTACTTTGTTGTCCCGTGATTAGCATAGCAAATGACGCGGTTTGCACAGAGTTTCCAAGGTAGTCGCAAATTACTTTAGTTTGAGTGTAAATCATTTCACTTCTGAACCCGTTCACAACATCTAAACTAACTGTATAACGCTTTAAGTCAGACGTTTTGCTCTGATGTATGACAAAAGTCGGTGGTTGTCAGTTGTAGGTCATTTTTTAATCTCGCATAAACCAAATACGATCGGCCTTTATGTTTCAGATATTTTGGTGCGAAATTCGCTCCACAAAGAGCAAATATCTGATATTTTTTCTGTGTTGTGCTTGGTAGTATTACGCATGCTTTCTACTACCCTGTGTTCGGTTAAACAGAGAACTAGATGCGTTCATTTACGATGCAAATGTACTGGACTACTGGGCCTCAAAGGATGAGGGCTGCAAATTGCGCATTGTGGGAAATTTGTACGCAATGACCGGTTACGGGATCGGGTTTGCAAAAGGAAGTCGATGGTTAGAGAAGGTGAACTCACGGATATTGGACTATCAGAAAAACGGTGAGCAAACATTAACACGTTTTACGGAAGGGTTCGGTTTAACCTGATTTAGCCTCAGTGATGTGGTTTAAAACATTCTTGCAGACCTATATACATCCAGAATTCAGTCCCTTCCAGGAATAAAAGAGTTCAACAACTTCATTCACGTTCAGAGAACTCAACCAAACCATCACAAAGAAGCTGGGCAACCGCTTGCGTACCTCAGTAACCCGCTGAGCCGTACTGAAGTATGCTCATGCAGTATTCGTATTACCTCCCACAAGGTTAGTCTATGGATAGGGGTCAGTCAACACATGCTCCTGGCCTTCCAGGTTAGGGGTTGGAACAACTGTGTTAATCTGATCCTCGAAATGTTTGCCAACGGAGTAGTCTCAAGCCGATTACCGCTGCCTTGCGTTAGGCTGGGGACCATTTTATGAGTTCTGACAGTATCTCAGCCTACACATAACTATGAAATTATGGCTAATATGCACGTCAAAAGTATCCCAGTGCGCACCTCTACTGTGTCCAAGCCATTAGCGCACTTATCTGGGCAACCAGCCAGCTAGACTGAGCCCCTTCGTGGTTGGGTACATGTACGCACCGGCAAATAGCACGCGCCTCATTGCGCCGGCTACCGTGTAGGTGTGCGTCAGACAGGAGTGAAGTTCTCCCGCCGCAACGGTAAAGTGGTGCATCGGCGCCGCTGAGTCACACGGTTCATAGTGCAATGCATGTCGTCCGGCCTCGGGGATGTGACCACCTGAGCTGTAGCAAACAGACTGAGTTAAGCTAAGCGAACTGCAGCTTGTAGCTCGCAGCTCGGTGGGCCACACGCTCAGCGGTGAAATGACAGTGGGCAAATGCCCGCCACCGTAGCATTGGGAACGCGAACCATTCATACCGCAAGCGTTCCCAACAGTGAGTCAGGCAATGTTGACGACTACATCTACACGGTTTACTGTCGGTTCAGCTTCAGTGGGCCGCAAAGTACTTTAACAACCACTTTTGACACTTTGTGGACAGCATGATTAACATGTTATTTTTCAGTAGAAAATGTTAACATCCTTCGGGGAGATGTGCGACATTATTCAAGAAGCCCACTACTTTATTGTGGCTCGGCAAATGCCTGGTTTGTTTCATTGAGCAACATGAGGATCTTCGTGATGTCATTTGTTGGATGTGTGAGAGATATAGCGACAGTAAGGCTTTCATCATATAGCACTTTTTGTTTCCAGTCTATGCGTAGGATTTGCGATGCTATCAAATTCAGAACACGGCCGTTTACTGAGCACGGAACACCATGTAAATGCCGCAACAGCTGTCACGCCTAGGTGCAAACTACCAGGGATCATGGTGGTATCTATTGGGACTTAAATCGTGTCCCCTGCAGTGGAAATCAACATAGGTATTCCCAAGCATGAGGTGTGCGTTCAAAACGGGAACGCGTATTCAGACGCAAGAGCTCATGAGGCCAGTTGGTCAAGTGATACGGTTACTTGTGTGTCACCGTGTTAATCAAGCACAAGTTCAGCTTGGCCCAGTGGGTTTCATTCTTGCCAACACTGCCTCAACTCTTATTGATATTATTTTTTCCTATATATATGTATATGTCCGAGTCTGACTAAAGTATTTCGAGAAGGTACTCTAAAAATGAATTACCAAGTTCTGGCTGATCAACAGATCATCCTTGTTCAATATACTGGCTGTTTATCAGTCAGAGACCGTCTGAATTATAAGTATCCTGTAAAGCCCTGATAATCGTTGCCATTTGATATTACTAATCAGCTGCTCGTATATATGTTGAAGTTGAACTGACTGGATCAGCAGAATGGACTGCACAGGTAGAATCTAGCTGCTCACATTAACAGGGATTCGGAAAGGAGATCGGTGGGAACATATGTACTTGGGGCATTGGGCACCCGATACGCCAGTCTTCATACAGAAAATAGCGTCCGCACACTCACATGCTCGATGACCAAACAGAGTTGATGGACCGCGCTCAACGGCAAGTACGAACTACGCGGGTATGTGCATGCGTGAGATCAACCATGAGGAGACGCAATGTGTTGATTGGATATCAGCTAATGACTTTGGATTTTGAGGACGCATGAGATGAGGGACTTTCGAGGTGCGAGTATTTTTCCGGCACTTGTTGTTTTGGCACCCAGTGCAGAGTGCGCAATGCCAACGTCACAGATGAAGCTGTCTCTGTGCATGAATAAACCGTAAGCTAACAACAGTCGTTTCGGTCGCTGTTCTGCTTGCTTGCTCCGTTACCACATACCTTTTGAATGGAGCGGTCATCTCGAGGCATGCCTCTTTGACCAAGTTGTCGGCAGCGTTATGCTTATTCGATGAGGTCTAAAGCAACCCCCATCGTGTGGTCAGGCGCCCCGATCACGGCAGCCAAGTGGTCATTCAGATTCACCGGATGTTTTTCGGACATGTTATCTAACGATGGGGACATGCTGCAAATACCGAAATTCGACTGGCATGTAAACATTTTATCATTCGGCTTTTGGTTTATTCGGACATTTCTGTGACCTAAATGGTGCAGTTTCTAGTACGAAGTCCCCGATTAGCACTTACACTTCATGCACCCTAGGTACCACCACTTTGGATAGAGCACAGTATCATCACAAACGACCAAATGAGGTTTAAGCCTACAACGAAATGAACGTACTAGCCACCTGTGAACGGATTCATCAGTGAAGGGGAGTTTGAAAGCAAACATTCAGAAAGAACCAGAAGGACGAAGTGGTGGCAAACACAGCTTGGTTTCCGCCCTTGTTAGCAGGTTAAATACAGCACGAGTTTATAGGTGGAAAATTAGTAGTCACATGGAATCTGGAATCACTTGTAAGCATTCACGGAGGAAAGTTGGGTAGTGACGCTCCATTGTATCACTAAGTTTGGCTCAACACAAGTAGTCTATCATTTCAGTAGTCGGTAGTCTGCGGGGGAAAACATTTGTCAGCGCACCATCTATAGCGAATCGACACGTATCTGCTAGAATGTAAACTATCATTTTCCCTCTGATCAATGATGAACCATTTGAATAGGAAAGGCGAAGAGAAACGAATACATCGAGAGTGGGTTTAGGTAATCCAGGTTCACGCATTTTAGGAAAACGAAACCGCCATGGCAGTTTGATGGCTGTCTGTCTGTCTGCCTGTTTGTCTCAGGCCTCCCTGTCCATTGATAAAATCTTCGAAGAGCATTTCAACCGTCTGATGACACCTAAATTTTTCGCTTTGCGGAGCCTCGGATCGATTGTATTCCATGCTATTCTAGATGTCGACACAGCAATATTCTTATGCGTACACCCAATTTGAACTCACAACTATCCGAAGACATTCCATGTGATTTCTATGCTTCATCATGCAGGGTGCAACCGTTAAGCAGAACCTACTAAACAATTCCAATAAGGTACCCTAAGGTTATCTTTAACATCCACATGATGGGTTCAGATATGATCAGCTTTCTTCAGTCATATATTAAGCTTCAGTCAGTATCATATGGAAGTTGTTTATTCTCTGCTGTTCCTCCGAAAATCTCATTTCTTTTAGGCAAACTTCAGCGTTGGAAAAAATTTTGGCAAACAGGTTCGTGTCGCAAGGACTCTGCCTTGGGAAATACAAACAAAACACTTGGAGTGAAGAACTTCATCAGCGCATTTATCCTTCTTCTGTGTGGAATCCTTCTGTGCAGTTTGATTTTGGGATTTGAACACATAGTCTACCGCACGATAGGATCGCACGTACGTCGCAAAATTTGGAAGAATTGTTGCAGCGTGAAACCAATGGTGAGTGGTGAATCCGTCATAATGCCTTGTACTTCCATGCGATTAGGACATCACCCTCGATATACAAAGTGAAATTGTCTCTTCCACCCACAAATAAGTGAACTCTACCCTATGAAAGCACATTTAGCTCATCGTTAGATTGTGAGAACCTCAACTAGCTGGAGGTCCAAAATAACTGAACCCGATGATTTCTGACAAACCCATCGGTTTTATATCTGGTATCGAGCTGAAGTACGTCGTAAATACGCTATCAGCCAAACTTTTACAGGGTTGTACTCTAGTGATCCATATTTTGGGTGGTATTGGCTTCCGTTGACAATTCCCAAGTTCAGGGTCTACAACTGAGATTTAAACCATTGGATTTTTGCTACAAACCTACCAGCAATCTTTGTGGATTTCAGATCTGTGCGATACTTTTTGTCCGAAGACTCTAGCGCAGTACATATACCTTTCAAGCCCGTGGAAGAGGTCAGTGATATTCCGTTACCTTTAATTCTAGGATGTTTTTAGGAAGCATACAAATGCTCTTATTCGTGCATCATTTTAGTTTTACGTGAGAATCAGCAGAATATACTGCAAGAGGCCGACTCATACTTCATTCGGTGGAATATTCAAGATATCGCAATCTAGACAGAACGTACTACTCATAAAATTGCTAAGGTCTCCTCAGTGTCACAAACAAGAGATTCCGGTGATTCTGAAATCAAAACAAGATAAGCATGCAAATGATGGTATCTGGTCAATGCCGTTCAATTTGCGTTCAAGTAAAACATAAGCTTGATCGAAAGTGGGAGACAGTGCCCACCTGAAGATCTCAATAAGGGCGAACCTGGTCACGGGCTGTCGGGAAGCTTTCAGCAACTTTATGCGTCGTGTGTTGCATGTATACAGGATCTTCTCCTCGTCTTCTACAGTCTGTAAGTGTCAGATTGTCTACCGATTTCTCAGTGTCAAGGCCAGCAATCTATCGAATTATCAAATTCATGGCGAGCAAACTTTTTAAAATAACTGGTGATCTCGGTTAAGATTGGTTATGCATAAAATTTTCCACCAAACTTTGACGAAATGTCGATTCTATTTTTCCACCGAGTTATTCGATGACAACTAGAATTAACAGCACTAAAGTGAAGAGAATTTCAACGGTATCAAGTTTCCGACCAAAAATTGAGCAGAAATATGATGAGTACAACTCCGTCCGGTCAGCCGCAGTTATTTGTCTAGAATTCTGTGACAAAGACTTGTACACCAGTGCATTTGATTGTTACTCCGGCCCAAGTAGCCTTTGTTAAATTTGTCCAATTCTTAAATCAGCTGTCGCATGCTCTACATGCATTCATTAGCTACGACAAAAGCACCATTGCAGAGTTCGTAGTCGCTCCTCGTGACAGTACAAATGCCACGGTTTGATCGATTGTATACTCTGCGCGAAACCTGCGATAGGCGAACATGTGACCTTTATTCGACTTCGACTCCGGTAACGCCCCGTGTGGAGTCGAATATCCCAGAGGAATATGAATTCGCTGTTGTTAACCGTATGTAACGAAAAATGTGCTTCATAGTTAGTCACAATGGCAGAGTGACTTTACAGTTGTGAATAACACAATGTATACGTTTGCTTGGGATTCGTTAAGCTTTTCGGTATCTTAGTCAAACTGATGATGATTTTCAGCAGTCATAGGCATGGTATTATGTTGCACCGATAACCGGTCTTGACAGTTATGGCAATCTTGCACGTAATGAATGAATGCGGAAAATTTTATTACCTGAGTTACTCGTTGAATTTGCATGCGATTCGTATAAACTGTTACAGCAGTGACTATCAATATTATATACCTTGCGTACACCTCATGGTTAAGTGAAAGAGTTATTCACCTGCAGTTCCGGACCATGTAACGAAAATCTATTTGGGATTGAATGCGAGGACTTAAGGTCCGGACTGATCGGACGGACCTCGGAGACTACGCCGATCTGATGATATCCGAGAAAGGCGGAAGCTGTAGCGGGCTGTCGAAGAGTTTCAGTCAAACTTTTAAGGAAACCTAGAAATACTGTCCGACTACTTCAATAGCAAGCATTTTGCTGATTACAGATGTACGAGTCATTTAAGTGAATGAGACAGATTACACAAATGTAGCTTCCTAAAGTTTACTGATGATCAGCAAAACGTTGTTTTGAACACCGTCAAGACAATCGGTCTCAACAGGTCGCAAAGAAAAGCCGACTCAGGCAAGCAGACACGTATCAATCCCGCCCAAGAAAAAAGGAGCTTGTATTTTTTTTGTCTTTGACACTAATAATAAATGTGAGGTATTTGAAAAGTGCTCTTCGTGGAGTGGTTGCATTTGTCTTCATTCCTATTAGAAAGGATGAATGGAATCATGTGGTAAGCACATAGAAACGAAATCTCGTCCGTTGCACAACAGCTATCCGAACCATACGGATACAACAAATCGTTGTTCAGTACGGTGAACATACCCAGACAGAGGCTACTATTTAGGTTACTGAATAACTGTGTCTATAAAACGGACTATCATTGTTTCTGCAATTTGCCCACCGACTTAAAAGGTCATCATTCTGACCTTAAGAGCGGGCTTTTCCATTCTGCTGTCCGTTGTTTCATCTTCAACTGATTAGCTGGAAAGGACACAGTAGTCGGTGCGGCAAAATCGCCTTAGTTTTTGTAGTAATATTGATCTTGGTTAGAACTACTAGATTGAGTGTTATATGCAATCACTTATATGCAAACACTTGAAAACTACACCGTTTATGTCAACTCCGGTAGCTTTGGCTTAGAAGCGGGTTTCTGATCGCACATTTAAGAGGCATGGGGAAATGATCTTGATACAAAACGACTAACGAGATAAATCAAAAAGTGTTCGACAGCACAGTACCACTTTCTTTCTTGTTGATTAGACAGAAAGTCGCCGTTCCCATTTGCACTTTTTCCAAACTGAACAACCTATTGTTTCGTCGACGAGGCTGGATACTCACTTGCAACGTTTGATGGTAATGAACTAAGCATCAGTTGAACCTATAGTTTGTGATGAACATCCAAACGTCGTCATTTTATTGCATGTACCACGCACCTACCTAATGAACTGTAGTCAAAAAGGAGCAGAAACTGGTGTATTAACCAGTCAATGTCAGACAGACAACGAATAAGCAAGTCTGAAAACGGTAGCCTTTCTTATCTGTGGTTGATGATGAGCAGTATATAAAAGGAGTTCTTTCAAAACCAGAGCTTAAAAAGTAGTTCATCATATGTCTTCACTCTAGCTGACTGGTGTGCAAAGCCGTGGAATTCGAATCAGCCATGAATCTTTATCTGATCATCTATTAGCATATTGAGACAGTCTGTTTTATATTGACTTGCATGCTTTGAAGACGAAATAGATAATTTTGACGCAAACGTGTAGTTGGCCTTCGAAGTGTTCAGTCACAGAATGTCTCTTAGAACTGTGACTCATCAGGCTCGCGGTAATAGGCAGAACGCAATAGCAGACTGAGAAAGATAGAGTATGACGCCCAGGTTCTTCCTGAGGATCGGCGAGTATCGACCACCAATATTCCGCTGTCCAGATGGGTAGACTATGGCTCCACGGCGTTTGGTACTATGGTCAATATCTTGTAATCAGTCTAAATAAACTAATGATAGGGGTGGCTCATAAGACCCTGAACTCAGGCGAACGACAATCCACTTATTTTATGTCACTTCACTGGTTAGTCAAACGTTAAAATGATATTGGGAACAGTCGAACAGAGTTTTTCAACTTGTATCGAAATTACGAAGTGATCGGCAACATACGAGTTGCCTGATCACCTACAAGTATGAATGATGATGTGGAGAGTCAAATTTGAGGAGTCCCATCAAGTACGCACTGCTATTAGTTTGAGCTGCCCTTATATGTAGAAAGAACGGACTAATTTGATTTCGCCTTTGGTGCCAGGAATGGACAAACAGCTTGGGTTTCAAAAGCACTATCAGACATTGTCTCGTTAGTGGGGTATGTTAACGACCCTATTCCCCGTCGCCGTTCAGGAATTGCTGATCTTCCAAAGTAGAGTTGGAAATGCTTTCGCATGCCAAGTGTTAGTACGTGACCTGACAACGCCGGGCTATTTGGAGGTACGTATCTACTTGGTGGAACCGGGCACATTGGCTGGTATGTCAAGGCCATTTGAAGTCGTTTCGAAGCTTCACGTGAGAAAATTCCCTCGTGTTCACCGGGTCAGACGCCTCCAAAAAGTAAACAGTATACTCCAAAAAAGTCTGTCTTTAAAGGACCGATGAATCTTCAAATCCGTTTTGAACCCTAGGCTTCAATGGTATTTACAGTGGTCATGCACAAGCGACCCAAAAGACAACAAGCTGATTAGTGGACAAGGGGCCACAAGACTTGATAAATTTCTATTATAAATAGGAGGGATATGCTTTTAGTGTGGCTTGGAGATGCAAAGCACACCCTTGCTACAATATACGGCATAGGGTGATCGCTTTGAAAGTAACCTGAAACTGGATTTCTAGCTAGGATAATATACTACGGTATTCCAAAGCTGATTAATGATGTTGTTTGCCGGGTAAATAGTCCCAAGGACGAACCGGTCGTCGGCTATTAAAGAACCTCCAACAAACTTATGAACGGTGTGTTCCGTCCGTAAGCCAATCTCCTTTCTCTCCTGATGCTTCCTATTCTCTCAAGATGACAATGTTGAGTTCCTAATGGATGTGTATGGTACTTGCAAGCGCGACTGTATCAGATGAAACAGTTGTCTATTTCAAAAGAGGTCATATCCTTGGAGGCCCCGGTATTTCACTATACCTGCCCATTTATGGCAGAAAGACACACACGCTTAGTGTTGATGTAGAAAACTATCCAAAACTCATTCCCAGACCGATCTGATTGGGCTAGAAAAATAGTGTGGATGACATTACGAAATGAACAATCGTTCATTTCCAAAAGCATGCATATTGTAATACATCCGAAAGCACCCTCAACATATATTCATAAGTCTCCGTATGTTTTGGATGAATGCTGCTCTGGTCAAATCAGAAGATGCACATAAAGGACTGTTTCATGAAAGCTTCACCGGGACAACGTTTTATCCCATGAAACGTGCCGGAAATTGGTGCCCGAAAATCGACCTGGCATCATATGAACCAAATGTTCATAAGCTCACACAAGCAACATTGTGCTCACTGCGCTACTTCCATGCATCGGATACAGACAGGTCAGCAGCATGTCAGGATGACACCAAATTCACCACGTTACAACTCCTTTCTTGTTCATCATCATTCTCTTCGGTGCCCCAGTTTGTCAACATACTTCCTTCGCGTTATCACCTATTTCGAAGGGATCGTTTGTTTGAACACTCGCCATTGACTTCTTTGTGTGGTGAACGCAGCGGATAGTTCTATACTTTTAGCGTGACCCCGACCACGGTATTGTTAGAAAGATCAGTGACAGAGTTGGGTTTTATGCCGAAACTCTTCACCAACCTCTATATCAGCGTGCAAACGCGCCCGTATTATTTCGTGTGCCCTGTTTATCTCATAAATGGATGCATCGACTGACCTGATGTAACTTGCGAGTAAGTATATTCAGTGAAACCACTAATTTGATACAGACGAAACTTTAGAAGCGGGACCAAAGTCACTATCATGCAAATAGATAGAGCATCAACAAGAAGAGATCCTACCAAGGAACAACCGAAGGTAGCGGAACAATTCACATATGTCCCATCGTCTAGAAGTGTGAGCTCAAAAAACAGCCTGCGTACTTGATCAGTATGAAGTCATAGATACTCTGGCAAATACTGATGGGATGAAATCCACTGGCCAATGCATTGTGTAGTTTTCAGTGTACAATCTCCACTTGGCTGGCGATTCAGTCACGGTGTATTCTTTCTTATTCTGTCTCGGTCTAACACGGCAGTATGAAAATGTACGACGGAATGTTATCCACCGGAGCTGAGACATGCGACAGAACAGAGGTTTGTAACTCAAATGTATCACCCCAAGCGTGCCATTGCGTTAATTAAAGTGCTTAATGTGTTCATCGACGTATGATTTTATGTCTCGATAGCATGGGCGATAGTTTCGGTTGGGTCTCTGTTGATTTCCAAACGAGCGTATTTCGCAGTTTTTTCAGCGATTCTGTTGAATATGGCTTGTGCGATTTCGCACTCCACGGGAAGACCATTAACTGTGTTTATATGATAAATTTGGGATGGTTTACGTTGCAATCCACCAGTGATCCTCTTTATTTCAGCCTTTTGCAATAACAAAAACTTCGCCCATCTTCAAAAATATCTCCAATCTAAATGCTTACCAAGGTAAACAAAATGTAGTTAACATCTTCCGTGTAGTAGATTTAGTAATAATTTTATCGTTCCGGTTAGCTTTGACACCCCACAAAAAAGAGGCACAGCTGTTGTCAGGTTTGAACGTGTTGGGTCGTTTTGACGCGTTGCAACATACCTTTGAGACAGGATCCTTTCAGTTGTTCGGTGTGTCAAGCGACTTTAGTGGCGGTTCGCTTCGCGAAAGTAGGAATCAGAAGGTGACAAGAATAACAGCTGACGAGTTCGCTTGTGTAGGTCGAAATATTGTGTTCAAACGGATGGAAATTCTGTTCTTAACTGTTAACTTTCGCGAAACAAGAGTAATAGTATTCCTGGGCGAAAAGGATAACAAAAAACAAAATGTGGTGGGAAATGCCGACAATGAGGATGGTGGTGTACTGAACTGGATTAGTAGGAAACCTCCCATCTAGCGGTAAACTTTCACCATCGTAAATTAATGTGTGAAAAACTAGCAAAAGTAAATTACTGGTATGTTGGGTGCAATTATTCTTCGTTGATCTCATCGTCGAGATTAGCAATCGTTCCGTTCAAGGAAAATCCTTCAGTGTGGTTTTGGACGATGGGAAACACGTTGGGGGCTTCTGATGATTCACTGTTCCTTGCGGCGAAACCTTGTATGTTTGTATAAAATAATGCTAAATTAGTATGACATTTTGCAGACCTTTTCAAAGTTGTTAGTTTTGTGTAATTAGGTGGATAATAGACACAAAACTGTGATCTGATACACAGTGGGGAAACAAAGCCGTCAAACACCACAGAAAGTCCATGAGTTCCGAGATGGAACGGATTTGTTTGTTTCTGCACAAGAGGAAACCAAATAAGTTGTGCACGTTCAGCAGTGAATTTAACTGTCACAGACTGTATGAAAAGGGGGGTTGATCGCTGCGCATTCGAGATAAGAGGACAAACACTCAAAGAGGTGATGTTGCGCTAATCACCAACTGATAAGCTAGGATGGAAAGATGCGTCCTTGTCATTAACTCAAAAATATCAGTAAGACCAAACATTGTATCTCATCGGGGGTCCTAACTTGGGCGGCACCAAATGCCAAGACGACTGGAAGTTCGCTGGTACTTTTATTTCGCAATTTCTTCTGGACCGGATTCCGCCTAGCGAATGACCGTTAGTGGCATCATACAAGCAGACCTACTGCTGCTTACTTTTATCCAACCATTGCAAATCAAATCAGCTATCCAACAGACTGGAAAGTTAAGTGGATCTTTCCAACTTTGGCTCTCGGGAGGCAGACAGATGGCATGCAACACTCACTCTCTTGGTTTTGCTCAGCGCAGTTAAATGTAATATGCTGTGAATGTTCTACTTTCAAAGTCCGGAGCATTTTTCGAAGCATCAGTCCTCGAACAGGAACTCCGAATCGGATGGATTATCCTTACAAATTCTGGTTACATAAAACTCGTGGGGAGAAAAGAGGTGTGACTCAATAGACTGCTAAATAAGATTCGAATGAGCCGGAAAACCAATAAACACGGTTAATTTCACTTTGACATCTCCCGAAAACCCGACGGGAGAATAGAGCTCAATCGTTGATAATGGTGAAGGGCTTCGTCATCTGTTTAAATTCACTTGCAATGCAACACACGATGCAATCGATTATTGTAAAAATTTACCGTTTGCTGGTTTTCATAATGTCGAGGATCTGTTCAATTCCACTTGAGACAACCTGAGCGACAGAAGACAAACATTTACATTTTTACTGTCGGTCAATCGCGGTCATCAAACAGGGGTTTCGTCACATCCAAATTCTAATTGAGGAATGGGTACACTCCAAAAACTCAAGATTGTCGGAAGAATACTAGTGAAAAACCGATCCTAGTTGAACTTTGCATTCCGTTTGAACTGTTCTCTTCAGGAACCTGGTCTGACTAACACAGATATGCATTTTTGTCCTATGGTGTTCGACAATGCACCGTTGGTTCTGACACGTGACTCAGTAAACTGGCATTAAGCCATCAAGCGGTTTCGTTGTGCAATGAAGGGAGACATTCCGTACAATTGGAGATCAGAACGAAATTTTCCAAGAAAATATTTCACAGAATCACGGAAATAAGTAAAGATTCCCTGTGGAAACTCAAAATTTTGGCAAGGCATTCATGCCATAGTTGACGGGGTTACGCAGAGTGAAATGACGATGATAAAAAGCAATTTGGGTCTCAGCTGTTCATGTGATTCACAAGTAACCCGATCGCTCATTTTTAAGGCAAAATTCGTGATCGAACGTCTAATCACCTCTAGACGATCGAACGGCGTCTTGGTGCATCTCGTCAGCTCCCATAACCATGTAATTTGATTATACTAAAAGCATTTCCCAGGATTATGTGGTAACAAAAGATTATCCTGGGTGAGGCAACAGGCAGGCTGGTGTTTATTTTTCATTCCGTCGATCAGTTTCGATAGTAATCCATCAAAATATGGATCATCATTGCGGCTAGGAGACGAAAGATTTTGTGATTATGTCGTAACCGATTAGAGACAGGAGCAAAATGCTGAGCACACAGTTTTAACGACGCATGTCATATTTATCATGGTTGTAGGACATTATTCAGGCCGTGCAGGACAGACAGATGGATGCTTATCAATCGAATTCCACACGGCCTCATGTAAAGCATCAACATTGTTCCGATCCGGCTTGTGTGGAACAAACTGTCAAGTTACAAAACGAGGCGGACAACCTGAGAAAGCATATCAAACGATTAGAATCTCTGTTGGAGGACAGGGGTGCTCATAAGGAAAGGTAAGTCGTGTTGTGATGTTCCACGATATCTGTCAATAGCATGCATAAAAGGCTGGTAAACATAGGACGAATTTGCGGAACCAGAAACAGTTTACTTAAGAAGTCACTTTCAGTATGGTTTTCACAGCTATGACCTGCAAGACTTAAAAATACTTAGTCAGTGGAGCTCAAATCTAGAACACATTTGGCAAGACGCAATGCACTATTCATTAGACTACTGAAAATTCTCCGACAGCCCGAAATCGGTTTCATTCTGCTTTGGACTCATCAGCCAGAAATAGTCCTCAACACCTTTATGTTCTTCTGGAAATCAATTTGAGCGGAATTCGCAAAATATTCTCGTTTGCATTCGAATTGGGTTTCGATCGGAGACTCATTTGAATCCAGTTGAATCGCTCGTTTATGGTGGTTTTCTTCGACCGAATATGCTGCACAAGGTCGCCTTATCCCTCAAATGGTAGGATATTCAGCAAGATTCCGTTCAGTTCCCCATCAAAACCAAATTCGCATGCAAACGAGAAGCTTTTGGAGGAAAATTTGGACTCAGTGGCTCAATGATCAAATTTAATGATCGAGAGGTCGGTGTTTCGAACCCAACGCCAGCATCTCGGCTCTTCCTGTCTGGGCTTGAACAGTGAATCATTACCTCGGCCCTCGTGCTACCTCCGGGTGGCATGGCAGCTTGAAGGGTGTTACAGCTGAACGATTAGTTGTTTACCACATGAAGGCTGCAAACTGAAGCTGTATGAGTGGGGAACATAGAAAACTTTTGTTCGAAGGGTCTTTATATGCGGTAGACATAATTTCCCATAGACCAAGCCTCTATCCTGCATTACTTCATGTTGTTTTCTTGTGTTCACGCTGAGTCAGTTACCTATTGTTCCATAAAAAAGACAACGTGCCATTCATGCACCCTTCTCACATGATTAACTTGGTCCCATCGAAATCAATAATAAAACAATAATAATCGCTCAGCTGTAGTATCCATTCGGTGGATAGCTGACATGCTACCTACAAGAAGAGAGCAAGAGGCCTGAGTTACTTTTAGGTTGCCCAAGCCTAGAGAGGAACAGTCAGACACGCTGAATTGGAACCATGGACCTTCCGGTCAGCAAGCTCGCGCCTTAAACCCCGAGCTATCTGGAGCTGCACAACAAGACGACGAAAAAATGAATGTATAGCGTACTCCATTCGAGAGGTATTTTGTGAAGAACTGCCGGCTATTAATATTCTGAATAACCCAGCTTCCCGGCGATACTTCCATCAACTAAGATGCGCTTTGATTAATACGACCTGATCTTTGATGAGTGGGTCAGAAAAGCGAAGAGCAGGCCAACTCATCAACAGACCAGTATAAGTAACCGTTTCCTGGTTCAATTCGTTGTTGTATTCGCTTCTGCTGTTGTCCTCCGCTTTGGTACCAGCTAAGTCTCCTATTTTTCTGAAGTTTAGTAAGCACATTAATGACGTTGGACTGATTGTTGTTGGAAAAATTTGAAAGTAGGTCACGATCTCCAGGAGTGACCGTCATGGGGGAAAACACTAGAATCATAGTTGATAAGAGAAACCGGAGTCCACTGGCAGGTGCAGTCAAAATTCAGAGGACAGTTTGATTTGTCAAGGTGAGAAAGTCGAATCCGAGGATTAAAACCCTAATTGATTCTTCTTCCGCCCAATTTACTTCCATCTGGTTTTCCGGCCAAATTGATTCTCTGCCTCAGAGGGTACCGGGAGTTAGTCATGTACATAAACCCGTATAGACGAATTATACACGACAAGAGTGTAGCGAAGGTCAAAGCCACTTGGTTCATCATCATCATTGTCAGATGTAATAACCGCGTACTCGTCGTACAGTGGTTGTAGCTGCCGCAGTTTCGTTCACCGATGATTTGGGGGAAGGGGTAGGTAGCTGCGCGTTGCAGGCGGGAGCTGATAAATTGGTGCATAAAACGATACGTTCCAAAAAACGCAATCAATTTGGAATTTCATGAAACCTATGAGAATGTCGTTATTCCGAAACTTTTGGGTGAGTTTGCTCGTAAAAATTGTTACTTTTGGCATATACTCTTGCCTCGGTAAAAGAAGGGACTAGTAGACAAAACCGGTCCTTATAATGAACTTTAAAGATTTTAAACGTTTATTGTGTGAACGTAGCTCATCCAAACCGCGCAGCTCCACCAGGAGTCGTAAACCTAAAATAACTCTTAGTTCACACCGACATGTGGTTCTCCAATTCTCGCAATGTCTACATTCAACGATTGTATGGATGAAGATAATTAAATACCATGAGATCACTTATCCCGAAGCTAATCACCAGTTACGGGCACGCCCACCTTCTCGCACTATGCCCATTAGCCTCCTCGGGGATTTACAACACATCGGTAATAAGGCAAGCGGACTAATGTGAAACAATTTCCCTCCTAACATCCCAAAAGAGACCAAATTACTTTTTGTCTGGTAAAACTGTGTCGAGTGCCTTAGAAGAACCATCCAGTCTGTTTCATTAATCTAATAATACATCGATTTTGCTAACCACATTTCAGTCCGTGACTAGTCCACACGAATCCAGAACAGTTTTATCTGATTTTGCAAACATGATCCCATTCGATTATCGGACGAGCACATCTTTTTCTACTAAAGAGCACCGATTTCGATAATGACATTAAATGTACACCACCATCTGTCTCATGTTTGGCCAATAAACAAAATAACATTCCCATATTTTGCTTAAAAAGTTGCCTCCAGACCTCACTGAAACAGTCCAGCGCGGTTCAGGCACTGATATTCTGATATGAAATACCGTTCGGTATTCGCAGGTCAGTTGAGTTTGTGGTAGGTCAGCCCGATTTCAAAAACGGTGGCACGGAGGGCACTATCCGACTAACTTCGAATACGTGAAAAAATATTGACAAGATATGGTTGTTTGCTATTTGAGCCATGCAACGAAAATTTGATTTCTTCAACGCAGCTTGAATAATGTATTGAAACCGGGAAAAAACTGAAAACGGTATCCAAGTACATATAAGGCAGACGGAACCCATGATCCCTCGCCTGCGGAACGAGTCGTGTAAGGTGCCTCGGCAAGCGGCACGCCCTACAGTCAAGTCCTGCTCTCAGAAATACATATACGCAAGTGTATATATAGTGGTGTTCTACAGTATCCGAGCCGGAACAAAGCCTTGCAGAATTGTGCTTTTGACACATAAGAGTGTGGCATGGTTCATTCGTGTATTCCCCTATTGTACGTACTTATTATAGGTCCCTATATTACTAGCTTGAAAGGAAGACCGGCTTTATTGTCATAAATCATTCCCATTTGATGAGGAAGCAGAACTACGCCTGGAATCCCCTATTAATTTCAATAATAACTAACTGATTTCTGTTATTTCTGAATGTAGACAAATCCATGATTTATTAAGTAGGGAACTTTCTGAAAGTTTTCTGGAAAACCGCCAGCTTAATCTGGTTGGAACCCGGTTAATGCGAGTGCTTGAGATTAAGAAACGGCTTACAACCGCTCCATTACTTTGGTACCTTCTAGTTTAATAATATTAGGTCCGTAATTGGGAAAAAACACTTTGAAGTTAACAGGATGGCAGATTTCCCGTTAGTCCTAGCGTTGAACGAGAACCTGTGTTTTCAGCATGTGCCCACCACGAACCTGTAAGAAACACAAACGGAGTCGAAACGATCCTCCCCGAATGCTAAAATGCAAGTACATCCACGAGCAGCCTTTTTTTAGGGGCAGAATGTCGAAAATTCTATTGTTACAAAATGTGGCGAGCAAAAACCAGATAAGCAGATGCTCGTCAGAAGGGCACAGAAAAATATTAAACTCGCAGAAGTTAACACTCGTGGATTTCAAACTTAATCAAGGTGAAAAAGCTTTGTTACGCGTACGATACCAGCCAGGCCTACAGTGAACTGCGCAAACTGCTAGTGACCTACTCCAAAAATGTTAGCAGTGATCTCTAATCCCATGCTTCTGTTTTGTTACAGTTTCCGTGCGCAGTTCGCTCCACCTCAAGGCAACGCAGTGATCACATTTCCCATGTCAAGGATAGAAGTGAAGACCACGGGAACAGGAGATAAAAATCTGAATGACCGCCACGACGATAGGGACGTTAAGAGACGAAAATACACTATAATTGGTCCAAATATGACGTCGGTTAGTGGGAGGCTTGACCAAAGCACGAGAAGTAAAAATGCGACTGGTACAAACTCCAAACTGTGGGATATCTACTCAAAGGTTGCAGTCATTCCGATCGAGCCGAGTGTGCCTGTGAACTATTCCTGTGGTTCGACAGCCATTGAGGACAACGAGGCCTGTACAATTATACTGCCACGCTTATCATCCTCACCAAATAGAAGAAGGAGAATTGCTAAGCCAGACATTCTTGCTGGACCCAAGACGATTACTGACGCACTACTTGGTGAAGGACAGCAGGACGACCGTACAATTCATCAAACAGACCACCGCTATTCATCAAAGAGCCACTTGGCAAGTGAAACTACGTCCACAGGGCTTTCGCCTGGAAGTGATCACGGTACAGCAAAGATTAACTTGGAGATGAAGCGATTAGGGCTTCCAAGTACACATTCCATTAGTTCAAAACAAAGCGCCGAGCGAATAGCAGGGGAGAAACTTCCGGAAATAAACGGCTGCGAAAGACTACAATCGACCATGAGCAGGCATAGGAAACCTACTAAACACCGAGAGCTTCGTTTTTTGAGGACACCTTCTGAATACGTCGACCCGTCTGGTAGCCACAGGAGGGAATCGGAGGCGCGGGATAACATGCGGCTAAATGAACATCAATCTGACTCGGCATTTGAAAAAGAATCCGTACTGTAAATCTATTCAGTTTCTTATTTTGTTACCGATTTTCTTTGCTTATGTAAGCTGCCTTAGGCGATCATCCTTAGACTTACGAAAAGTGATGTTCAGTAAATTTGCGGTCAACTACTTGCTTTTTTTAGTAGCGCGACAACAAATTATTTATCCTTTGTCGAATGGAAGCGGAACAGGATACGCTCCGGGAAACTTGGGAGAAAAACTGGTTGAAAGAAATCTGTATTGGGTAAGCTGAACAAGTCATAGCTATTGTCCCAATCTGGTCCGTTCAGATCAACAAAGCGGTACCGCTGCGAATGCTATGATGAACCAGCCTCAAATGATTTTATGTAACTTTGGCAAGAAAACCGGTTGGCTGTAATTTGGTTGAAAAACCTAACACACAATGAACCGGCGCAAATTCGGAAAAAAACTATAAGAAAAGGGCTAAATACCATCTACTTTGCGTAGAGAGAAAGGCGTCACCAAAGTCGATCAATTCTTCACACAATTAAGAGTTAATCTGTCCATCATTTCTAGCAGAATTTACAGATGTCTGGAACCGAACAGTAAAATTAGGGGTTGTAAAGTAGTGAACAGCTCCCCATTATCCAGGAAAGAGTTCTGGCTTGCATATATTTGCTTACCATATTCCCCAAAGAAGACAAATCTGAACACGAGTACCGAAACGTACACATTTGCATCATAAGGTCAGAAAACATAGCAGACACTGTCGCTTTTCATCGTTTCACAGCTACGCCAATGGCTAATTCACTCGTGAGAAACGTCGACTGCCGGGAGCGCTACTGGTGTAACGGTGATACTACTGATTAGGGAGGCAGGCGAGTAGTATGTGTTGTTCGTAGAATCTCACTTTGTGTCGACTGAAAAAGGGAATTCTGTTGTGGAATTCCTGGGGCCACTTTGTAACATTTGCTTGGATTTGACCGATGAATGAGTGGAGGCAACGAATCTCTAGGAACACTCGTTCGGGAGAAGATCTGTGTCCAGTTTTCGTAACTAAGATGCAGATTAGAGTTTTGCTTCTCTGTTCAATGGTCTGTAACCGGTCAGTTGGCGTTTCCGAATAAATAACTTCACAGCGAAGGCCTTCTTCCTTTCACTGGTACTTGTCTGTAAAAACTATACCGAAAACATCGGTTGTTCACACAGTTTTTTACAAACAAAAAGAAAATAAATATTCTTAACGTTCGTATCACCAGAAGGGCCTGTGCTGCAAGTGGTCAGAATTCACAAGGTATCGACCACATTGAGTTTGATTCACGCAAATCGCAGGACGGCAGTATTGCATAGCCAGGTTAGTCAATGCCGACACTTCATGCCGGAGACCATCTGGTTATTCAATTCTCTTACTGCGGAACAGCGATGAATGGACCATAGTAACCGTAAGTTGGTAGGAACGGCACACTAAACGGCTTGACTGAAGATGTTCTTCCATCACTGCCACTAAGTAACATGCGCTGTATCCTAACCTAATCTCTAAAAACAGCTGAGTCTCAGACGAAATCAACCAGGACTGCCATTCCTTCGATGACGATTGTGCCTGAACTAGTCTGCTATGAATGTAAAAATATCCGGTGCAGGAAAAAGCTATCAGCAGGCACGTACCGTCCCATTGCGCCATTGAGGCACAGAGAGAGAGAGGGAGAGAGAGAGAGCAGTCATGTGATTCACGAACAAAGAGCGGAACAACCTTGAGCGAGTGCTGGCTGGAGTGACCTTGGTTACGTGATCGATTGGGTAGAGGGATGAAATAGCAACCCAACCGCCCAAGTTCGATTTCAGGCCAGACCAACATACGTAAACAGTGAGCAACAAGAGCCGGTGACGATGAGTGCAAGGGACAGCCATTATACTGTATCTTGTATAGATCACCAATAGAAGTTTCTATGAGTTGGATCAGTGTAACAGGATTCAAAGAAGGTGGAGAAAAACGTGGGAAACGACTTAGCGGTAGTCCAAGAGAATGTGGTTTATCCATTCCTATTCCTGTAAGGAACCAAGAATAATTTCGCCGATCATATTGCTATATATCATGATCTTTCTCGAGGAAAAATCATTTTTCGGGAAAATGTGATTCACGGATTTCAAACCGACAAAAACCGACTCCTGTGTAGAGAAGGCTCTCCCACCTGTTGTGGACGGCTTCGAATGAGAGAAGTAATTTTACACCACTAGGCTGCCGACATTATTTAGCTCAACACTTACCAACCCAAGTGATCGAATTTCAAGAGCATGTCCGAAGCATTCCCACTGCGTATTATACAAAATTTCCAAGCGTTTTGCTGTAGGAACCTGCTAGGTTGCAAGAAAATTAAGATATTCGCTTGCTACGGCGCGATTGTAGGACGCGGAGTTGTGTTGTTTGGAAGATGTAAGCACACTTTCCTTAGTTATCTGGCTTTCTTACATACTAAATGACAACATTTTCTATTCCTTTCTTTCACGAGAACACATTCCCCATAGATATAAAGTGGTTAGGCTCCAATATTGGCTAATGGTGTACTGCGGTTAAAGCCCTTGTTGTTGCTGTTAGCCGCTGCCGAAAATAGTTGCATAATTCATGTGGGGCGACATGAACCAAGTGGTCAGAGCGCTAATTTACTGACTGGAAGGTCCGCGGTTCGAACCCGACCCCTGTCTCTCGACTTCCCCCGTCTAGGCTTGAGCGACCTGGCAGTATCCCAGCCCTCGTGCCTCCTTCATGCGACATAGCAGTTAGGCACCAAAAGGGTGCTACAGCTGAACGATTTTTTTTCATGGGGGCACCACCTATTAGGCTGATGTGAGCAGAAGCTTCAGCAGCCCAGGGTGAATTTTATAAAGGAGTGATTGCTGCAATCGAGGCAAATGACACTGAGGAGTTGGTGATACCGGCCGGGATAGAAAATGAAACCAAAATTTACAACAATATAGTTCATTCGGTTGCCCAGAAGGCCAAGTAAAATTTTTTAAATGCCCTTTGTTACATACACGTGTCCATCAAGTACATAAAAACCGGAATTTACTATCAATAATCGTAGTCGTAATCACGCCTCGTCGGTCGCACCAATTTGTCTCCGAGCATCGCAAAGCCGATGGGGAAAGTGTTGGAAACACGCAGTGACCGCTGTCAATCGTTCCAATTCCTGTGACTAATTTTTGTGATATTAGATTATCAATTTCCGCTGACTTACTGCATTGACCACGGATTCTCGTAAGCCCTTCCGCATCTGAATCAAGTGAAGGATTCCAGACGAAGGGTCATGAATGTGTGAATCGATTTTCTCTACGGCATGCACAAGACGTCTGAAAAAATGGCAACGTGTGGCAAGTACTTACCTCTGCTTGTCACAAGGAACTTTTAAAGTGGTCACTTGATGGCCTAACTCGTCCGACAATCCTACTAAACGAGGGTAGCAGGCTGTCAGTTCATCCAGAAAGGATGCTAACTCCGTCAGCTTATCCAAAACCGGTGGACTGAAACAGTTTTCCGTAGATAATGGACCGTCAATTGAAATGGACTGATAAGGCTTGGAGTTATGTAACCCAGGGTGTTTATCATTACTTGCAAACGTCCATTTTCCGCTCTAAACAATCGGCTAAGGTCGTCAGAAGTTTCACCCTGCAAGAAAAGCAGGCAACTGATTACATAGAAACCAACACTGCAACCCAACTTGTAAAATTAAAAAGTGGAGGACCTGTCTAGGAACCATTTGGGAATCTGATGAGTGCAGCGATGGAAAATCAAGTGTGCGGTCTATGAGTATCGCCATTCCGCAACCTGTCTTTTATCGGTCTCATCAAAGCGAGAATTACACCTGAAGGGGACGAATTGCATAATTGAGGATCACAAGCAAAAGGACTGCATTTTGAACAGAACATTATTGTCGATTAAATGAGAGCATGGGATCCGGATTTCTTTGGCACCTGAAGAACTATGATGTAATATTAACAGTTCGGCTGTAACGCACTTTCGGTGCCTGGCTGTGATACCACCTGAAGAAAGCATGAGGGCTGTGATATTGCAAGGTTGCACAAGCCTAGACAGGGGAAGTCGAGAGGCAGAGGTCGGGTTCGAACCACGGACCTTCCGGTCAGTAAATTCGCGCTCTAACCACTGGGTCATCTCACCAACGGGCCTACAAGGAGAGTGATTAATGGGTGCGAAGAAAGGGAAGAAAAGGTATGTGAAAGTGAAAGAGAGGAATTCGCGCTTAACCACTGGGTCAGCTCACCAACGGGCCTACAAGGAGAGTGATTAATGGGTGCGAAGAAAGGGAAGAAAAGGTATGTGACAGTGAAAGAGAGGAGCCTCCCAACTTCCTAAATCTGTGCTGAATTGGGAAACAAGTAGCTCTTACTCAGGCCTTGTTTTCTTTTTGGAATGGTGCATGTCGTCCCTAAAACACGCATACAAGCCCACAGTTCCGTTGACCACTTCGTCAAACCACTCGAGACGAATCCAGATCTTTTGCACTTCACTCTTGCGATGTTTAACGATCCTATTGCAAGTGCTCATGGTATCCACTGCGGGAGAATTCTGCTCAGGCCCAAGGCTGAATGCGCTTTACTCGACTGAATCCCAGTAGAAAGTTGTCCGTCTCTGCGCTGCTAGACTCACCAAAGCAGTCAAGATTAGTGCATCTTAACGCAGCAAATAGTGTTAGCATGCGCTCTGACTGGCGGTAACTCTGAGGCTGAGAAAAGTAACTTCTATCATGATTTGTCATGGACGCTCCATTCAGCGTGAAGTGCATAATTTTAGCAGGTGACACGAATGATCGCAGCATGCGCTCTGAATGGCGGTAACTCTGAGGGTGAGAAAAGTAACTTCTATCGTGAGTTGTCATGGACGCTCTATTCAGCGTGAAGTACATAATTTTAGCAGGTGACACGAATGATCGGCTTGCCGTCCGTTTCAAGCTTGAAGGTCACTGCACGGATCAATTTAATTCAATTTATTAGCTACAAACCGTGTGCCACAGGCACATTGGTTCCAGCTACTACAGTTTCGATCACCGGAAAGCGGGAAAAAGGAACATACAACCAAGCTTTAAGGGCGAAGGTGTGTTCGGTTTAATCCGAGAATGGGTAGCTACGCATTGAAGGCGATAGCTCTGATGCACGAGCGTCACTGACAGCACGACAGGAGTATTTCCACCAATGTCATTAACCGCTGGTGATTTTAGTCCCAGGGTCCCCATCCAAGGAGGCGGCAGTTGCCCAACCGACTAAGTTTACTGGTTAGTGTTCTCGTAATTCATTGCCAGGTCATACACTGTCCACGTCTCGGTCACTTCCAATCAGCACAGGGGTGAGAGAAAGGGGTTATGTGAGGCGGATGGTCTTCTGGCACGCGGAGTACATATCCCAATCAGCGCAACCTATGAAGCGTGAGTAACTCAACCATCGTGGGAGAGTCCCTTCTTCCTAAGACTATCTGACGTACCTCAGCATTACTGATCCGATGTTCCCACCAGACCTGACCAATGCTGCGGAGACACCGATTATCAAGCACTGGCATCTCTCGTATGTCATCTGCGCATAAAGGCCACGCCTCTGATCCATAAAGCAGTATGATTCGCACCAGCGCAGTGTAAACTATTGCCTTGACAAACCCCCGTCACGTCGGCGCCATAGGTGTCGGAGGTCGGCAAAATCTGCCATGATTTTTCCGATTAGAGAAATAACCTCATCTCCAGCCAGTCCACCGTAACTTATGCAGCTGCCCAGGTAAACAAATTTATCTACCATGTCGATTGGGTCACCTGCAAGCATGAAGCGTGGGTTTGACCCCACCCAGTCTTGAAGCAGCACTTTACACTTTGCAGGTGTGAAACGCATGCCAAACAGTGCGGCAGAGTTATTTAGGTTATTTAAAATCACTTGCATCTGAAAATGATTTGAAACAAGGACAGCAATATTGTCTGCATACTCAATGTTTGCGAGGTAACGTCCCGGGAGCAGTTCGACTCCCAAGGTTTCAGATCCAGGCAGAGAAATTTCAAGCAGCATATCAATAACAAAGCTGAAGAGGGAAGAGGACAAGGCTGTCCTCAGCCTGGAATTGGTTAACCCAGGCGAAAGCTGTCCGTATACTCCTGCGTGCCCACAGGAGTTCGCACACAGTGCCCTCGTAAGAGAGAAAAATTTAGAAGGGATACCTTTCAACGCCAGACTCTGCCAAAGTTGCTGACGATCGACAGAATCAAAAGCAGCTTTCAAATCAAGAAAAACAACCAACTTGGGACGTCTGAAGGAATTTTTCTTAGGTAAAGACATGGTCGATGCATCCACGACCAGGGCCAAAGCCAGCTTGATTCCCACGAATTTGTCTCTCCCGATAATCCATCAACTTGCGCAAAATAATGCCAGAGAGCACTTCAAATGCGACGGACACCAGAATGATACCACGATGGCTTTCACATGACGTTCTTGCTCCCTTTTTATAAACTGGGATGACGGTCAAGGAGCTCCACTGTTTTCGTTCTAAATCTTTTGCAGTATGGTTGTCCCTATTCACCAGGACCTCCCCACCTTCTTTGAAGAGGGCGGGGTGCAGACCATCCGGGTCAGGTGCCTTGTCGCGCTTCAGGATTGAAACCTCACGCTGGATTTCGGTAGCTGATGGTGGGTTGGTGCCAATGTTCCGTTCGAGCTCGCCTGGTTATTCCAGCGGTTGTGTTGAACTAGAACAGGTGAGCTGTTCTTTAAAGTGCTAAGCCCAACACTCAAGATGGCGATTGAGGGAATGAGTCGCTGTTCCGTCTTGTCTCACTGACAACTGCCCTCTTTCAAACCGTTGATCGGGTCAGTTGAAACAGAGCGCGGATGTCGCCTGCAGCGAAAGCCTTCTCCATCT
>NW_008751906.1:309599-312492 GCF_000715545.1 Opisthorchis viverrini
CAGACGGGTTGGACAAACAGTTCTGAAAGCTGACAGCGTTGCTTCTTTAACTCGCCTCCATTCATTCTTCGTCGTCTATATGACTGTGTGTTTCTCGTAGCTTTCTATCCAGATCAGCTCGATACTCTTCAGCTACTGAAACGTGTCGAAGTCACTCCACTGATGACAAGGAGCGGCTTTTTCGCTGTGTTCAACATCAATTGTTTGAAGCGGGGAAACAGCTTCAGTGCAAACGCTCACAGCGTGCGAATTGGAGGCAACCAATTGCATATTCGCGATGAGCTGGTCAGGAGACGGGTTCTTGGTGAGGTGGGGTTCGGCTGTATTACTCTTTCGGTGCCTAACTCTCATACCACCAGAAGGAAGCACGAGGGCTGGAATACTGTCAGGTCGCCCTCGCTTAGACAGGAGTGGTCGAGATGCTGATGTTGGTTTCGAATCACGGACCTTCCAGCCCGTAAGCTGGTGCCTTAACCACTGGGCTACCTCGAACCCCCATTTTCATAAAGGATGGAGACGATCCAGAGGCGGCCCGTCCATGACATGAAAACGAGGCATAAAAAACCTCTAACAATCAATTCAATCACGTTGGTAACTGATATTTTCCCGAGTGGGAAATTCAGGATGAGGCAAACTAATGGTTGGTAACCCTGGTAGATACGGCGGTCACACAACCAATGGAGATCCTGCATCAAAGCTATCGCATTCGCTGAGATCTCAGTCCTACCACACCGGAAAAGCAGGATCCTTCGGAGCCAATTAATTGGTAAGAACATCGCTTCCAACTCGTGACTCTTATTCTCCTATTGTCCTTATCTTCTGTGAACGTCCAATTCAGTCCTTCAGCTCACAAACCATGCACTGAAATGTAGCCGTTAGAACTCCTGCAGACTTGTTTACCGCCCACTTCACGGACGAGGTGGTTCAGTGGTTAGAGAGCGAACTTACTGACCGGAAGGTCCGCGGTTCGAACCCGACCTCTGCCTCTCGACTTACCCTGTCTAGGTTTGGGCAACCTGGCAGTAGCATTGAGACGTTTAGAATGAGTCCGAGAACGAGTTAGAACAGAGTCCAGGTTTTCGAGGATAAGCAATGTTTTACTTGTCTAAGAACAAGCGTACATGAGCTGAAATGTACATACAAAGGTTCAGTACGAGTATATGTGGTAAGTATAAGAATAAGCACACAAAAATCATGACAATCATAACCCTGGCATTTCCTTCTGTTGGTATGGTAGTTAGGCACTGAAATGGTGCGATAGATGAACCCATTCACAGTGAACGAGGCCGTAGCAGCTGCAGCCACTGCGTTTTGATGCACTGCTGAGCTGGACTGTTCGATAACTTTATGGAGCACGTAGAGACCGCAAGATAAATGACTGGCCATCAAAAACGAGACTAGACCTTAACATGGTAACACGGTTTGTGTGCCTCCGTGTCCAGGTGAGCCATATGGGGTAGTGTCCGTACGACACTCAGTCTCATACCAAGTTGGTCAACGGTTAGAGGTCTGATCAATACAGCCTCCTTGCCCTGCATGTTGGGGGTTAGAACATGTGTGGCGACCTGTTCTATAAAAATGCTGATGCACCTGCATTAAATGCAATTGTCTGCCGCTGCCTTGCGATCAGACTTTTGAGCCAAAGGATCTAACGGAGGACCCTAATCATCCTCTTGTCTAGGTGTGAGGTCCCTAGCAGTATCCCAACCCATGTACAACCACGATACTTGAAGCTAACAATAACCTTTCACATCAGTCATCGACTGGTGTCACCAGGCGACTGGCCTTGCTTGCTGAAAAAATGAGGAAGCGAAAATATGTTACTGCTGACGCCTTCGTTCTCATACTTTCAATTTTTTCTTCTCCACCTTACTCCATCCAAGTTCGGATGCTTCCTCAGCAGGTCCCAGCACTACATCCGACCGCTTTGTTCATCGTGCATCACACTCAGCTGCAGCTTCTGTATGTCAGTAAAAAACCCAAAATCCGGTGCACTAACTTGCCTTCGATGTTTGCGCACTGAGACAAACAAGACAACAAGTGGCTCATACTCGTATACGGAAATTCTTCCGCATTAATATTTGCTCTGTCAGAAACAAAAAATCAGGACGCAAATACTGAGACTGAAATAACTAGCAACATGTGTGGAAGAATCTTGAGAAAGTGAGGTACATCACACGTGGCTTACTTTGTCTACTAAAGGCCCAACAGACTGTAGCTTTGAGCTTTCAGAAGACGGCTTCTATGTCGTCACGAAGAGACAGGACCTTACCGTGGTGTGACGGTTTGGGCACCTCAGCGATCCATTGAGCTATACTGGAGAGTGTCCCGCGACACTCACAGAGTCTCTCACACCAGGTTGGTCAATGGTTAGAGGTCTGACGAACACAGTCTCCTGGCCCTCCAGGTTGGGGGTTGGAACATGTGGCGACTTGTTCCGTAGAAATGGTAATACATTTGCATTTCCCGCCAAACACCGCTGCCTTGCGGTTAGGCTTTTGAGCCAAAGGCTTTGGTTGAGGACCCTAATCGTCCTCCTGTCTAGGTGTGGGCGCCCTGGCAGTATCCTAGCCCACGTACAACCATGAACTGCACATACACAAATAAACTCATGCCACATCGGCCGTCGCGTGGTGCCATCAGCCGGGTCGCCTTACTTGCTGCATACAGCAAGGCGGGTGAGCGAAAACAGGCTACTACTGACGCCTCCCTTCTTTCTCCTTCACATACTTCTTCCCCCTCTCCCCATCCCATTGATAACTCTCTCCTTGTAGGCCCAGCACTTAGGACTGATGACTCCGATCGTCATACATCGGTTTTGCGTGCAGCATCTGCTCGTCACATGGTGCCGACATCTTCAGGAATCTCCAAATCAGTCCTCAAGCCTCGACAC
>NW_008751906.1:313025-318976 GCF_000715545.1 Opisthorchis viverrini
ACAAACTCAAATCGACCACATTGCCATCAGTTACCGATGGCGCGAGTCCATAACTGACTGCCGGTCGTTTTGGAACATATTTGTGGACTCTGACCACGCGCTCGTCCGGAGTCGCTTCACCCTACGTTTCCAGAGGTCGCGTAAGGTGCGGACAAATCACCTGGCAACTGAAAGAGTGGCAGATCCGGATGTCAGACGAACTTACAAGAATCGTCTCCTAGATTCTCTTCCAAATGCTCCACCATCAGATGTGGACTCATACTGGGACGAAATTGCCACCTCTTTGCACAGTGCTGGGAATTTTGCCTGTGGCACGACCCATCCAGGCGCAATCAAGCACTAGATATCAGACCGAACGGTGGCACTACTTAAATCTCGAAGAAATATCCCAGCCGGTCCCGAACATAACCAGGTGCGAAGAGCTACTAGACGTCAAGTGAAAGTGAGCTTGCGATCCGACCGTGAAGTATGGTGGACACAGAAAGCCTAAGAAATGGAAGAGGCCCAAAAATCCGGTTATGCCCGGAGATCATTTCAGTTGATCCGTGCGACCGGACCCCGAAAACCACCTGTGAGCGAAGCCATCAAACATCAGAATAGAATGACCATCACAAACAAAGAAGAACGCCTTGACCGGTGGGCTGAATACTTAGAACAACAACTGTCGTGGCCACCAGCCGGCACTCAGTTAGAACCCACAGGTGAAATAGAACCCTGTGTGGAACCACCTACGGCCTCGGAGGTTTACGACTGCATATGTTCTCTCAAGCGCCACCGAGCTCCCGGTCCAGATGACCTTCCACCCGCACTGTTCAAAGGACATTTGAAGAAAGTCGAATTATATCAGTGAGAACGAGAACATAATGTCAGTAGACAGGTGTTACGAAGCGGAATGATACGTCATAGTCAGCGGTGTGAAGAAAAAAAATGAATCTGCCGCTTGAGAATTCCTTTTTTATACACTAGTTCAGAAATGTTACAAGGTTCACTTAGCGGCCTATCAAACCGATCGAGCAAAACCGGTTCCGGACTGTCGAACTTTTCTCAGCAACCTTATGAAACATGTGTGCTGTCTAGAGAATACCAGTTGTTTTGGAGTCACCTTCTTGTCAGCTTGTGTAGCCCCAAAAAAGGTCTCGTAACCCAAATACGCTGTACCAAGTGGATGGGAAATTGAACAATGTATACTTTTTATCATAAACGATTAGTGTTTACTGCTACATTGGACCCGAGAAAGGATTTACACGTTTTTTTTCATTAAACCATTAGATAACCCTTCGCGAAGTTTGACGAGCACGGCCTGCAAGTAATATAGCACTACTTCTAAGCCATTGACCTACAGGAAGCTTCTGGGTACCCAGAAGCAATTCAAAGTTTATCATGCTGCCTGTGTGGTAATGTTCGATATAAAACGTCATAGGGAATCTTCAGTACGTGAAATATGTTTGTGCATGACGCAGATAAATCATTTTTTACCAAGTATAAAAAGTTCACATCATTTAAACTTCAGAAGCTATGAAGAGAATACAAACGTTTCATCGTTATGTCCGAGAAGTATGTGGCATTCGAATACACTCTAGGTGACTGGGTTTTAGTTTAACGATAGAGCCTGATATTAAACGATGTTAACTTTGTAGGCTAAAACTGGCCTTCGATCAACCACAAATTGTAAATGCACGAAGTTTTGTTAAAAGTTACGCTTGGTGAACGCAACAACAGTTGATGTCTAGAATAATCTTCAGAGCCTACAGTCATTTAGACAACCGGAAATGTTTTTCATATAGACAAACTAGCGTCCCAATACTACTTCAATGCACTCAGGCTGGGAGAAAAAATATGATTGCACCCACATGATGCCTGTCCAAAGTTTGTGGGAAACATGGTACCGCATAACTTGGTCACACATTTTACGGATTTCGGGTGCATGAATTAGCGCATATTTGGGTACGAGTTTTGATCTCAACGTTCTGAATTTCTACAATAACTTTCAGGAACATATTTGGTGTGCGGATATGTTCGACTGCCATCCTATTGTCTGTTCGCTTATGTGGGCTTGGTGCCAATCAGTGAAAATTGATTTCACCATCTCTTTATTAGCATGAGAGTATGTTCCATCCACTTCGGCTGCTGTTCGTGTCAACGCTCTCTGTAGTCCACACGTTTCTTAGAAAGTTGATTAAATCAATCAAAATCGTGAACCACTAGTTTTACCGCTGTCGCAAACTAATGTCGTAGAGTTGAAAAAAAAATGTTCAGCTGTATCACCCTTTCGAGAGGTCAAACGGAGGCTGGCATGCTGCCAGGTTGCACAAGCCTAGGCAGGAGAATTCGAGAGGCAGTATCTAGTTTCGAAACACGAAGCTTGCAAGCAGAAAATTCGTGCTGTAACCACTGAGCCATCTCACCATCCCGTAGACTTGTGAGTATTGCTGCTAAGCGCAATCGTTCGTTTTCTGCGGGCAGAATAAGAGAATTCAATTTTCTTGAGTTTTGTCCAATTGTATATACGTTATTAGCTCATCCATTCAAGAGACCACCAAACAACTATGATATATTAAACCCATTTTAAAGTTCAGTCTGTTGGAACCCACATGTACTGAAAGAACCAGTCTTTTTAGATGATTCTTACTCACTTTCGATTAGTTTAACCGGCTGGTTCTACGGCAGTGAAGCATTAGTGTTGAACATTGATGACATGCTGTCGATGATGATGATGATGATGACCACCCGCTGCGTTCAAGAGTGGCGATGGATTTCTCAGCCACTGCCTGTCTCGTCCATTGAAGCCCATCTCAAAGAGGTCGTCCAAGACGATTGGAGCAAATCGATAATGGTGCCCATTTTCAGTGAATGTGGTAGCCAGATATGCTAGTTCTACTCCCGTTGTGACAAGACTTCCGGCTTCGTTGATTCTTCATTGAAACCTTGACTCGTAAGAAGAAAGCGAGATTCCGACCGACTAGGGGCTTTGTTGATCATATCTTCACACTCTGTCACGTGTTAGAGCAACACCATATGTGCAGACGAACTACGATATTGGTGTTCCTTCGCCTCAAGAGTGCGTTCGATTCTGTCGACCGGCCGGTGCCGTTAACTACATTTGCTCAACATGGTATGCAGCAGTTTTTGAACAATGTAGTCTCTGCATTCGGATACTTTGGGCGTGAAAGTGTACGCCAAGCTCTCTAAAAGCTTCCCTACAAAAATCGGTGGTTGTCAAAAGTGTTCAATCTTTGCGTCCTTGTTCGAATTCGTCGCCGATGAAATACTGATGTGAACGTTGTAGGGCCTTCAAAACCCCGGTGTTCAAATTGTTGCTGGCGAGAACCTTGTCGATCTGGAGTATACAGATGACGTCGTCCTCGACTTTGAAGACCAATGCGAACCACAAGCCCTGGTGAATACACTGACCACACATACCATTTTTTGGCATGCGCCTAGCACCTTCAATGTGCACAGGCGTACTTCAGCACGCAGTCTCTGAATATACATCTTAAAATTCGAGGAGAATAATTGGAGTGATGATGAATATAATTCGATAAAAATTATGGTTGTAAGGCAGTGAAGTATCCATGTCAACAGTGACGTTGCTGTCTCTGACGATGATGGCGTGTGGAAACCGTGGCTTTCCGGTATAAAGAGGACAAAAAGTATACTCAGCTCAAGGCGCGGCTTAAAGCACACGAGCATGGAGATACAATCAGACCCAGAGGCATCCGCCTACATTCAGGGGTCCCTACGTCCAAGAATAAGCATCTTCGGATGTTAGATAAAATTGCGCAGTCATTGCATTATCCTACGATGATCGCCGGCAGCTACAGACTCTTAGTTTTAGAGAGAAAATAACGACGAAGTTACATCATATTCCAAGAGTGGCTGTTAAAAGCCAAAATGATTCCTCGCACACTGACGACTATTCAACGTGCAAACCTGTGTACAGGTAAATACTGCGGTGGGGCGTGTGGTTTCCAGGTCATCACGGATTCGGACCCCAACATTTTGTCCCATAAGCACTGAAAGCTTACTAAATGCGTAGGTATACTTACGGCATTATATATAATAGTTTTTGAAGATGGTGAGCCAGATTCGGCGATTGTTCTGCCGGAAAGACCTTATTCTCACTCAAGACCTATTTGAACGGGGTTCAGCCAGCAGGCTTTTCACTGCTGACCAGCAGCACACGCAGTCCAATATAACCGAATTTTCCGGCTATAGACGGTTATATAACCGTCAAATAACCACTTTTTGTGGTTAACAGATGGTTATTTGCACCAACATAACCGTCAAATAACCGTGTTTGCCGGTTATTGCTCGGTTGATTAACCGTCAAATAACTGATTACTGGTTATTTCTCGGTTAAATAACCGTCCAGTAATTACTGGACTTTCACCTTGGTGCATTGAATCTTGGGGTTGAGTGCAACTCCAACGCTGTGGATAGTTCAAAATTGTAATATGTACGCTATGGAAACACCAGGGGACAGTGATTTTCCGAAAGCAGAAAACAGAAATAAAGCTCATGAGCCAAGGCCCAGTAAGCAAGGTTGTAGATCACCAATACTTACATACGAATCAATCAAACTGACAGACACCGTATACTACAAAATATTATAATGGGATCATCCTTGTTGGGCGGACTCACACGGCTAAGGAAAATCGGCAGGTGAATGGTCAGGAGGTCGGGATACTAGCCGGGGTATTTTTAATCTGAGTTATGATTGGTCGATTTCACGGACACCCCAATTCACGGATTGAGGTATTCACCCTAGATTTCCGGGTCGGCCAAGCCTTGGACGCACGCCCGAAATTTCTCTAAAGCCGTAGTTTGAGAGAAGGAATCTTTAACATAATGTTTTAGTATTTAATGGGGTATTTTCGGGGCCCAGTTAGCACCGGGGTAGAAATTGCTGCAGCAGGTCTACACCTGCGTGTGGGTATTTCCGCGCAGTGTCCGCACATCTCCACACCCGGAAATGAAAAAGTTTCCACGCCCGAGTGCGGGAAATCCGCACTCAGTGTCGGAATTTCTGCACCCAGTCCGCACTTATCTAAAGTCGTCCGACGCGCGTATTGAGCCCATTATATGCATTTATTTCCTCTGGGCCGCGCCTTCGACACACAATGCATTTCTCTGCAAAACCCCTGTGGGTGAAATAAAAACTTTAACATCAAAATGTTGCACTTCTTTGCATTTGTGATCAGGTTAAAAGTCACTCTCACCTGCCGGCACTTTTTGGCGATTTGTTTTAATCGGTCGCTTCTGAAAATCATTGGCACAAATTCGGCATTAAACGTCGTTTGCTATGGCTTCGGAAGTGGCTTCACAAGTGTTCGCTGGGAGCTATGTGCGTGTATCGTTTCCACCCTTTCCGGCATTTGAGAAGGCCTAAAATCAATACATGAAGAATAACTTTGTGGTATTCGTGCGTTCATCCGGTAATCGAAGGACCAACGCTGTTTTGCATTACGAATGGGTGTACTACACGTGCGGCAGGCGCCCTCCAAGGCCAATGGAAAGCCGGGGAATCTGAAGAAGCTAGTAAGCCCATTGTACTTTCAAATAAAAAAGTATGCGAAGCACCAGCTGCCCTACACGTGCGGCGCCCTCCAAGGCCAATGGAAAGCCGGGGAATCTGAAGAAGTTAGTAAGCCCAGTGTATTTTCAAATAAAAAAGTATGTATGCCACCAGCTGCCCGGTGTGGTTTTGTCTACGGAGGCAAAGGAACCAACTGGCAGCGACCTATTATTTTCTTGAACACAACCACAAACTGTCAAGGTTTCTGTACGACTGGCTTACAGTTACTCGAGGGCCAACCGAAGAGGAGTTGGGCATCTGCAAGTCCCTTCCGAAATATGGAACTTGTAGTGTCTGTAATCCGTTGTCACATTTACCGTTCTTCCTGAACTTGAACCACACTTTGTAACAGTCGTTCACATTGTATCATGACGTT
>NW_008751906.1:322734-329292 GCF_000715545.1 Opisthorchis viverrini
CACACTTTGTAACTGTCGTTCACATTGTATCATGACGTTTGTTTTAATGTTACGAATACACAATTTTCCGGCGCGACCTGCTGACTTCTTGCTGGACGACTGTATTTACGCCCGTTGAACTGTTTGTTGACTGTTGAACCAGTGGGACTAAATCTCTGTGTTTGTGTCAACTGTTAAACGTCACAATAAATCCCTGTGACATTTTTTTAGCCGTGAATAATTTTCCTACCGTGGAATATATCACTCACACGGAACCATCTGCAGGAAATCTCGACGAGTGAATATTTTCCTTTCACACCCAGTTACTGCATTTGGATCGGTGTAGTGGACTACTGGACCTACGCATTCGTGAGTCCCCATTTGACTACTCATTCCTCTCCTATTGTGATTTTTGTGATTTTGCACTGGTTACTTTTGCTTGTTGATTTATCCGAACACGCTGATTAGGTCCTAGTCCGCTTCAAACGCCATCATGTGGCGTGCTGCGGTTTGTGGCGGATGAATTCGGCAAGACTCTCAACACTCAGGATATATACAACTACAGCCGGAAATGTCGACCGGCCATGTCGAGTAGGTGCCGCATAGTTGGGTTTTAATGTGGCAGATGATATAATAAATCTTTGGGAGACCGGACGCGCCCTCGTGTGTCAGTCAGAGAAAGGTCACTATAGCCACATACGCTTCTCCCGATGAATACGGATAGCGTTGTTCCGACGCTTTACAGATGTAGTGAATGTAGATGGAACGCATGCAACAAATCGCCTCGGGTGATTTTTTTAAAGCATCCAATATTCGTCATGTAGACCTAACCTGTACACCTTGATAACGGTCGGCATGGGAACCGGGCGTCCATTAATGTATGCATTCGTAGAGAGCGAGCAGTATGCTCCCATGCGTAAGCTGTTCGGCTTATTTCAAGAAATGATATGCGAAGCTTATCCGAGTAAGACCTTTGTAGTGGACATTTTTTTGGCACAAATGCGTGCAGCAAGAGTCGTGCTCGGCTGCGATGTTGTGCTTTGCTACTTTCACGTCCGCAGAGCCACCAGGAAGCACATATGTATCATTTAATATTCATGTATTTCTGGTCATCGACACATTCTGCAAATAACCGGCACATATTTCACTGTATGGACAACGCTATACAGTAGGTTTTTCCATCGTATTACAAGCACACAGATTCCGGCAATACCTGCAGCTTCTGTGACGCACCTATCCTCGATTTGTTTCCTGTCTTGCGGCCCGCTGGTTGTACATCACCCGAAAATGGGCTATGCATGCACAGTCTGGAATGGTTCATTTTGGTAATGTGACCACCAACTGATTGGAGAATGCGAACGGCCGCCTTAAAGACCGGGTGCGCCACTCCAACACGTTGGAGCATGCAGTTTAAAAAACTTCCCGGCACGCCGAGTGGCTCATGCGGGAGGTCGAGATGCATACGTCGCACCACTGTGACAGGCGGCAAATCCTGGAGGGTGACGCTTAAGTTCTAAGCGTGGTCTGTCAAATGACGACGTATGCATGCTCTCGTTTTGAGGCACTTGGGTCCGCGGCCGCTGCGGCTTCTGTATGAAAGTGTTGGAATAAACAAGGTGAAGTCGAGCTACGTAGACTAACTCATAGTTTGTGGTGCAAACACCCAGATGCTCCCAGACTGTCGGCGCCTGTGCTGAAGAATCCACATGCCCTTTCTGCCAGGCGATGTGGCTCCCCTACATACACCTGTTCTCTGTATTTCGAGACCGGTCCGTTCCGAGCAGTAAGAACTACTCATCATTGACTTTTTCTCACCTTGCTTTCCAATCCACCAACGATGGCTGTCGGATTACAACCCACCGGAAAAAGGTGTACCCGTTACACTTGTTCCCAAAACATCGCTGACGGCTTTCGACGACCTTCGCAAACAACTGAACCGAGTGGTGGACAAGCTTCAGAGGCTAAAACCCAGGAGGGCCACATCCATCTTCAAACGATTGATTGTTCAGGGACAAATTCTGCTGCGTCAAGGCTCAAAGTCTGCAACTGACGACCTGCCGTTGAAGGTCGAGGATAACGCACCTCAGCCCAGATGGTGGTCTAGGAACACTGACTTGGGCTTTTGTGTGCTCTGTGACCAGACGACTAATACCAGTGACCGTTGGCGTGCGACGGATTGTATATCATTTCACGCCGACTGTTGTGATGGTGAACCTTGCCCGCTGTGTGGTGGTGCTCTTCAGGCATGCCCCAAATGTGAGTCCACGTGAAAATAAATCACTTTTGGTTCTTAGCTCCGGGCCCATCCAGAAAACACACAGATGTGTTTGCCACCCGGTCCGCAAAGAGGGCGTCGTTTGATGTTGACCTGGGCCGAAGCACAGAGTCCCAGGACAGTGTGTCCCAGAAGTCTGTGTGCGTCCGTGTTTTCGGGTCCAGAGAGGAACTACTCGACAGCTACGACTAACGCTGTAGAGCGCCAGCTAGACGAAAGAGACGAAGATGATTTCATGTGACCCGCCAGCTCCGGACAGTTGGCATGTTAATGAGACCCCATGCATTTCATGTAAGTCTCGTATTTCTTGAGGGGTGCAGTAAACGATAATGCAAAGATGGAATTGTGCGAGCAGGCATCTACGGCAACATAGTCGCTAGAGTGCATTTTGGGATAAGTATCTCTATCAGGTTGTCCGCTGCCCAGTATATCTCAACATCCCATGACGATCTTTTTCTCCGGTAGAGATGGATGGGTGCGCTCCGACATCGTGTACCCCTAGCCGCGTGTTAGCCGTGTGCGTCAATTAGGTTCGTTCAGCAGTCCGGTTTGATCGACGCAGGTTCCATGTACCCAATCGATAAAACTCGAGGTCTTCCTGGCATATTTCGCAAACCATAGTGGATAACTCTACTTTTTACCAGCAAACGTGCACGACTTTTAGCGTGGAATTTTAACTGGCAACAGGAATCATCAACCAAAATTTGTTTGCACGCATACAAGTACGCATATTTTGCATCTCCAAAGGCCATGTAGATTCAATAATGTTCAGAGATTTTTTTCCGGTGGACAACTACCTGAAAGGTCCATTTATTGTCAGTCAGTCAACCTTTTCCACAATTCGCGATTTCTTATCCTCATATAACGCATACACTGTCGGTGGTGTTTATTGACCTTGAGCATTCGCTCACTTAAACAAATCGCCATAGTAGATTATTTTCAACAATGCAGGACCATATACATTATACACAGATATTCTACACCATGAAGTGCAAAGCCTGAAAATGCCGTCGATTCGAGAAATCAATCCCATTGTGCGAATGGTGAGCGGCTTCCACTTGAGGAAAATGTCGGTAGCTCAGGTAGCGTAGATGATCGTTGGCTTACAAACATTTCATCACCAATGTAGGTGATTTCATCAGTGCGTTTTTGGGGAGCATAGTGCTGCGTAGTGGTGGGTTATTGGTTTTGCGCACAACCACTCAGCGAACAAGCCAGCGACCATTCATTTATTCCCCTAGTACGATTCGCTAACGTTCTAAATGCTATGCTCCCTTACCGTGATAACTCAACTACCCCCACACCCTTCCTCAGTATATCGCCGCCTTGGATTTAAATAAGTGTTTTCAAGCAAAAAATTTTATGTGAATGAATTTTTAAAAAACCACAAGGTAATCATTTATCATTCTTTGTGGCTCTCCGCAGACACTTCCGAACTTTCTGCAGTTCGTTTTCCAGCCAGCGATGAAAGATTCCCTTGATTCGCCCTAGATTGTCGATCGGGTACTCGGTCGTCATGTCTGTAATGAGAGATATGTAATGAATTTCCTTTAGCCATTTGTTCATTTTACGTAGTTTAAAATAAACATCAAATACTTAAAAATAAGTCCTTGGGCCCGCCTGGTTTACCCGAAGGCTTCTTTTTCATTTATACCGCTAATTAAGTAGTTCGGAGAGTCTTGGTGCCAATGTCCGTGTATGTTTTTCAAGTGCGGTTGCACATCGTCAGTTTCCTGCAAGAGCCACCCTTTCACCTTGTGGGATTAATAATCGTGGTTGCGATGAATATTCAGCAGTTGTGCATAGCGCGCACCGTCTCAGAGTTCTTCGTAACTCCGGAGCACATCCATAGATGACTGAGGTAAGAGGGGCACATTGAGCGCCTGAGGACTGCTTGTGGGTCCTGAAGCGTCCAGTTTCATATGCAGTCTCTATGGTAACGAGTAAATCCGCTCAAAATTTTCCATAACATCTAAGCTAAAACGTGGTAATTTAAACACTAAGAATAGGGGTGGCCGAGTATTGGGAAATTGCGCTGGTTTTTGAATCTGGAGAGTTCGTTCTAGAAAATAAAGTACACAGCATATAAAACACACCTAGGGAGCAGCGTCGAACTACGTGGTTCTGGATCACTCACGGCAGGAAATGCTGTGTGTGCTGAAATGCCGATAGAACCTAGATGGTGGCGACGAGATGAAACGTGCGTTCCATATATCATCGGGTATCACCCGGGGCGTGGGGCGCGTCAGAAACGGGAATGACTCTAGTTTTCCATGTTGTCGAATTTGTGCATCTAAATATAAGGAACTGACAGATTGAAACGTTAGTAGGTGCGGGAGAACGTACATTCTTTTTGAAGCTGATGGGCTTATGAATGTGTTTGCAAACAAAGTGGTAATACCACTGGAACCATGAGCCGATTCCTCTGTAAAATCAGATAGCAGCTGTTTTTTCACCACAACTATCAAAATACCATTGATAAGCATACTGTTTGCGCTTAGATTCATGTGCTACCTCTTCATCGTGCTGCTCCGCGGAGGAATATCGACATTCGTCGCCGTAGCACGAATCTTATAATGATAATAATATTGATCCTCAACTAGTGGGTGGCTTGCCGTCAGGCACGATCATGGTATTACAGTCAGAATAAGAGCAGGACTGATGGGGGTTGTGATCAATAGGAATTTCCTGGAAAAGGGACGGTGATGCAAACGGTGGGCATCAATTAAGTAGACTTCATCACATCTGGGGTGGCATGGGTAGGGATCCAAGATTTCAAGGTCTCTTTACCTCCTATGGAGATGACACAAGATCTCATCGTTAGGACTTTAAAGTGGCGGGCAAAAACGATACGAGTGAGGGTATACTAAAAGGCTTCCTGCCTGGAACGTGACAAAAAAGCTTCAACTGCAGGAAGTGCGCAGCCAGAATAATGGATCTGGAGAGGCAGCGGAACTGCCACGACACGACTGGCCAATTTGAACTAAAGCCCAAAACCGTCACTAGGGCTTCATGGCCTTGGGTCGTTTGGCGAATTGCTACGGAAGCGTAAGTGGGGATGTTGAAGTGGGGTGATATGCAATAAGGACATATGGTAGTAGGAAACTCAGAATCACAATGTGCAGTGGAACTTGAGCGACTCACCAGTGTTGCTTCTGGAGCAGGGTCGAGTGGAAAAGTTACTTGGGAGAACGGGTTCACGGAAACTGTGCGAAAACTGACTGGCTTGGTGAGGAGTATGAAAAAAAGTCGCCGAGATCTTTACATCCGACAGAAGGTTCGGCAGATTGCAATGAACGCCTTCTGGTGGGGGCTGGTGACGAATGAAGACTGACTGCGGTTGTTGGTAAGCGAACGAGTGGGCGAGATGGCGCGGTCAAAGTAGGAAGTGAACAATTGCGGGTGTACTATCAAACTGAGTATCACAGTGCTGTACCGTCACTGCATTGAAATACTTCGGTTTCTGGGCAGCCCCTTGACGGACGTCGTGATTGAGGTAGTTAGGCTGAAATGCTCAGTCCTGTGATCAGCTGGATGTTGTGCGTTTGCCGAGGGGTTCTCAGGGTAGGCAAAACCAATGTAATATCGTGCGTAGTGTTTGTTGTTTTTCAGGCCGGGGATTCCTTCGTTCGTAATGCACAGACCAGGTGGAGTGGGCAACGGCCAAACAGGTATTCCATAGCGCGTAGTACCACGGGTCGAAGCTTGGGAAGAAGATGAAATCAGATGAGATCAATAAGGTCTGAAGAGATATGAGCGTCATCAGACTGGATATAGTCCTTTAATAGGGTAAAAATCAACGTCTACCACAGGTATCGGGGCGACACCAGGTGATTGAACAAGACGGGATAAGGCTGGTTTCGCACTCGCTGCTCCGATCCAGCGTGAAATTCCTCCTTGAATATCATAAGACTCGAGCATGTGCGGGTGCAAAATATCTACTGTTTGAATGAATGCTTCTGAAGGTCGCAAAATTTGGCATTCTAAGAGCACTCCATATTAAGCATGGATTAAGCCGTCCATGAACAGGGGCATAGTCAGCAAGCAGTCCGCAATGCGCTGATTTCAGGTAGTTGGCAGTAATGTGATTTAAAATTGCCCCGCTCAGAATTCTATTCATCATCATGCATGGTATGCTAATGATGCTAATAAGTCCTAGCTACTGGGCGGCAAGGAGATTTGGAGACAAAGGATTGGACAATGTTTCCGCAGATCTCCCCAACACAGCTGCTTCATGGGTTGAAAGCAACAATGCAAGCTCAGTCCAGGTCAGCTGATCGGTATTTGTGTGACTATTGCAGTGA
>NW_008751906.1:332806-414590 GCF_000715545.1 Opisthorchis viverrini
GCGTAACTAGTAACACCATTACGTGAAACACCCATAAAGCGCAATACGTGTTTCAGGCACAGTTAGGCTGCCGAGCTATTGTACACAATGCTTGACGTATGCTGTTAGAGGCGACCCTATATTGTCCTAGAAGGTTTCGAGACCACTCTGAGGCTATAGACGAAACCGGAAAATTACGCCCCCTCTTCTCACCTGCGCAAGTTGGTCTTCAACTCAAGGCCTGGATGCCTTGGTTGCCGTGACGTTTGCCTTGTCGGGAAATATGAAAACAAGTTTAGGAAAACAATTTTATTATGACTGATTGCCAACAAATAACAGAACCATTAAAAATGTGACAAAGTAGGTGCCACCTCAACAACAGATGATATATTTATACAAAAAATGCAAAGCGCAAAATTTGAATGAATTTGATCAGTTAACATGAAACACCAACAATTCTGACTTGATCCTATAGCTGTTTCCTGGCTGTTTCTATACTGTCAAATGTGGATCGCCAACATGTGAATATATGCTTCTTGGCTACGGTGCAGTTTGGTTAGTTTACGTTCAAGTCTGAATGTGTGACAATGGACTCCTTATCGGAGTTTATCCAACCTGTCAACCATGAGTCACTTGAACTGCTTTAGCGGAACGTCTTTCGAAAACATAGAGGCATTTTGCGAAAAAATTTATTGGGCCAGCTAAATACAGTGACACACACACACTACGGCCGATCGCATGGACTCGCGGGCGGTGGATCGCTCCCCGTCTTATTGATTCTGGCCGTCTGTGTGACGATCCCACTTCACTTTCCGTCTTGTTACCAAGACTACCAAGGTTAGCGGACCGTACTCTTCAACAATGTACTGAAGGGCTTGTGCACGCAAAAGAATAGACAAGAAAATTGTATGTACCGTGTAAACGATGTCGCACACCTCCACATCCATAAAACGGCATTGCTTTCTCTCATCGTATCCTGCTATAGATGGAACATAATTTGCTTCCGTGACATCTCTTGACTTGTCTTGTTCTTGTCATTAAGGCCCATTGTTGTGAAATGACCTCAGTCAGGAGAAGTTACTCTTTATCGCCACATTCAACGGTTAAAATTTGTCGGTGATTTTTGGCGGTTCCAGATGGATATGCTGAACGAGTGGCTCAATTTTAGGAACGGAACACTATGAAGTTCTAGGTGATGGAGCTGTGTGGATGCATTTGTCACTGATTGTACCACTATGCAAAGAAAAGCAGCAGTTAATGTTGACAAATGGAATTACCATTCATGACAGCTGGCTGAATCGGTAGCTTTTGATTAGAACAACACACCCTTGAAAGGTAATTGAAATTTTCATGTTCAACTTCACCTTGAAAGTATGCTATTGTAAAAGTGATAGAGATGTTAGGGCAACCGAAGTTGTTTGTGAAAGCACGAGCAATTATCAGCCGTGAAACTACCTGTTGCAGCTGACTGAAAGGCAAAATCTGTGACAGAAGTTTGGTTCGAAAAGAAAAATGTAGTCATGATAAGAGAGGCTCAACTAGGGGATTTGCAAAGCGGTCTGTGAAGCGAGATAAGATAGGGGCGTGAAACCGAATCCCACACAGGTACAGTGTGCATGTCTGAATAAGACATCTAGCGGTATTTGATGTGGTTCAGTTTTTTGCATACATTTTCGGCTTGGTGAATCACTAGAGGGGGGAATAGTGTTACAACAAACGCTTTCAGCGCATGGAGTAATTAGCCGATAGTAATTTCCCCAACACCCAACATATCAATTGCACTACGCACATATTCATTAGGCGTCGGAATAAAGAAACTTGGGCGCCAATCTCGCACAGGTGAATTGAATACAACCAGAGGACAAACAGCCTGAATGATGACGTCTGAATCTTTAATGTCTGGAATCAAGGATTTCACAAAATGTTTAATCAGTGCCTTCGATGCGCCGTACAAAGACAAGCCGGGGCAAGGTATAATCCCCGTAAATGATTTCAGGTTGATAATCGCTGACCCAGGTTTGTTCTGCTTCAATAGGCGAGGCAACACAATGTGAGTAAGAATTATCATTGAATGCACATTAAATTTACCAAGTTCCGTATAAATTCGAAATCTATAAAGCCCTCATGGACGTGGTTGAGTGATACCAAGTTGTCCACCAGACAGACCAGATGGAGGGTAGCCTGTCGATTTCTTCCTCCAAAAACTTGTAAATATCTGTTCACAATGAAACAATAAGATAACTTAACTGATAAAATGCAGCAAAATGAGACTAAGTGAACACAATGAGTACCTGCTCTTTGGTGGCCATCCAGTCTCTTCAAGAACAGCTCTAGTTGCTCTCTATTTGGCTGGACAATACAAGTGCAGTTTGCGAGGAATCTTACTAACAGCAACTTTCAGAACATTCCTGAAAGAATTATACCCTATTAGTCCAATTGTAGCCTGAACAACTTTGCCCCGTTGGTTGCTAGGGCGGAGAATTGTACTGTAGCATATTATGTTACTGGCTGCAAAGTATTGCAGGCAACAGCCAAACAAGAAACAGGTTATGGCTTTTTAAAATTCGTGAAAAGGTGGAAGGTCACAAACGAGGAATACTTGTCAAATGGTATTTTGGCTGGTATTTCTAATGGTACTTTAATGGTATGGTAAACTCCGAGGGTAATTTTGGTGTTCCTATCAACAACCAAGTTGTACATCCCCTTATTTGTGTGGAATGATAGCCGGGGTGAAACTTATCCCCGGTTAGAATGATTTTAATTTGACCCTGATTCTTCCACTCAACACTCGGGAGTAACTCAGACAGATAGGCAATTTTTTAATTTTATAATGATATTATCATAACACGATCACCGTTATCATCATCACCAACATCCAAGTTGCTGCCAAGTGACTATCGGGAGAGAAAGTAAAAGGTACAAGAAAGCAGAAGGGTGAAAACTTATCTTAGAAACCCCGTTTTACTGTTAGTGCTTTCATTTATCCGTCCTGGGTCAAAATCTCTTTCGGTTCGAATTTTGACCAGAAAGTGCTATGAATAGTGACTCATAGCTTCTCTGGTTCAGAATGGTGTGGCATTTGTGACAGATGTTTGGACCAGTCTAAGCATATGGGTTTTACTTACCACTACAGCAGTCTTGATTCTTTACCCGATTTCCGTTTACCCACCACTCTTTTGCACACGCGCTGCTGACAACTAACTCCTGCTGTACCAAAAAAGACGTCGAAAATTAAAGTTTTTCTTAGTTAGAAGACGGTTACGGACGCCTGTTACAAGTTTGCAATGCGTTGGTTCGTGCTCTGAAGAGTTTATAAGTCACGGTAAGTCAAACAAACCCTACGAAATACGGAACACCCAGTGCGCGGATTGAAACAGGTCTGCACGAGATGTCACACAAAGTTGTTTATTACTAGTAGCGCTGGGTTGGAAGTGAGAGATTTTGGAAAACATAATACATCTCGAAAAACGTATTTCTTTGGTCTCAAAAACAATCTGAGTTGTTTTCTTCCGGTGGCATATGGTTGAAGGCGAAAAACAACAGATTATACTATCTGTTGAGTACATCTTAATGGATTCACACATAATGCCATTTACTGAATTACCGACTTGGCAAAACGAAATGTTCGGGTGGGATGTAAGTGCATTTTACTCCAGTTTAAACTGTGAAACAGAATTTCTTTTGCTGTTAAACGGCTGCTCTGGGTACAGCATGCTCTCTGATGCAGAATTTGGACTGTAAACGACTAGATTCTGTTTTGACGAGAACGAAAAATCGTGATCCTTATGGTGAGCTGGGAACGGTTCATGTTCAAACGAAGATTTGTTCCAAGCCCATTCAGAGCAGTAATCACGCCAGCGATGTCCCTGTAGAGAGGTGGCGATGCTCGGAAAGTGGATAGAATCTCGGTTCTGTGTAAGGTTTTGAAGCTACCCTGAAGTGGACACCATTAATAAGCGAGCTATCTAAGTCCACGCTCAAGATACTGCTGAATGAACATTAACCAAGATAAAAGACCAAATAGAGTTAGTCGTTGTTCCTCTCTCGATGTGTTGCACAAATGACTAGGGAACTACTTCCACAGCTTCATATCTTTGTAGGCATAAGCTCTGGTTATTTTACAAACATGAAAATGGCCTGTGCAAAGTTGCCACAAGAGCTAAATGCATTTGCAATAGGTGGTACTCTGTCTAGCCCGCGCTTTTGAGTCCACGCCTTTCCTACTAAAATGTTATATCTGCTGCGTTCTAACTGCTGCACATATGTCCCGTTCAAGGGCATTTCTAGGACTTCGGGAGCACGTTCAGTAACAGGCCTTTTCGTTAGTGTATGGAACAAAATTGGCGGTGCTAAATGCGAACACGACTGCGTTATTCATGACATAGGGGAAACCTCATCAAGGCAACCACGAGATACTAGAGCAGGACAGAAAAAATATACTCATTTTAAGGGATTTAGAAGACACATATGTCACAGGACAATGATGTTGTAAACTCTATGTTGGTCAAGATCTCTCAGACATCTATTTTATATACGTCTGACTGCTAATAGTGGTGAAGGTTTATTTAAACTCTGGGGTGGGCTTCCAATGGCAGTTAAGTGTACGGAGGAAAAACAGTTTGCTTAAGAATGATGCCCGGCGCGATTTGCATTGTGTTCGTATCGTGAGTACGCTAATTCTTTGAGGTTTAACTACTACGGCTTAGAGGAATGTTGCGGACTCATCCTAGGGATCTAACACTTCTACGTAGTTGAGACACGGGGATATGTTCTATTTATCTTTGGGGTCAACAATGTTCTGCGTCTACTTTTCAAGCTACTTATGAGTAATCGAATTTTCACGGCGTTCCCCATCGGTAGCCATTTGCAACCGACACAATTCAGACTGGTGTCAGGGGAGTGGCCCTCCAAGAGAAGCATGTCCAATAAAGAGAAGGAGTCTTAACCGTTTTCTCCACTGCCAGTTTTTTGCCGCCTTTCTAAACTGAACAATTTCAGTCGTTGCTGTCGCTTGATGCGTTGTCACTACTGTCCAATTTCCATGTTGAGAGGTTGGTTCCCTGAAGAATGAGATCTTTCGCTGAATCGTACTCTGCTGGGGCCTGACCACATCGCAGACCACGCACGCACTTTGAACGTGCACTCTGCGAGTGTACGCATGGTATTTAATCACCCAGCCGGAAGCCAATGAGTTTTCAGATTGGCTGAAGTTAGGAATGGATCAATTAGAATGAAGGGAGAGAACTACATGAAACGAAAGGTTCATAAACAAACAATTAAGGAACTTGAAGCTGGGCCACAACGCAGAGGCGGCTGAAAAAGGACCAGTCAGACTCCCATCGGGGGACTTGTTAGAGCTAATGACGTTGGAGCTTGAAGATCCTCTTTACTGTCTACATAAGTGCACGTGCGAGGAGATGGACTACCCACCGAACCACGCACTGAGAACACCTCTCGAATGATGGGCACGTTAGCTACCACCTAATTTTGCGTACGCATATAACAGAGGGGATATACCATCTATGTTAGGTTGGCTCTAGTTACAGTGATGGAGAAACTTCGGACCCAGTTTGCAGAAGTTCTTAACATCTTTTGTCACCAAATCAATGACAGTTTGTTACCTATTCAAAGCGATTACTACTCCCACCTCGGTGGAAAAATGCAGTCATTTTCTCACAGGAAGGAATTACAACTAACTGTCAACCATGGATTCGGGGATAAATTATACGTTCCACACTGGTTTTATGCATTAAGCGGACGAAGGTGATCAGTTTCATCCTCCCAATCAAGTCTTACGCGCTGGAATAATTTGGCTGATTCTAATCCTGTGTACCTACTAAAGTACTTGACCTGCACGAACCTTTTAAACGTCCTTTAGTCAGTCATTCAGTGATTCACTTACTCTACCACTTCAACCAGCTGTGTGCATGGTAAACCCGACGTCTAAGTGATTCTGATCTATCTAGCATTAGCTTGCAAATGAACAATTTAACGAGGATATTGACCTACCATGGATGATTTTTACTACCACCTTAACTACGGATACTACTGGTGAACCATACGAGTAGTCTACAGCTAGTGTCCGAGTTCCGCTCCCGCATCCGATGGAAGGTAACGTTTACTGAGGGGATTGTGGAGCCACTTTGCAGTATTCATTTAAAATCCTGTAATAGCCCCATGAATACCCAGGAAAGTTTAAGAGGACGTGTGAGTGTTCACTTTTTAAAGAGACGTTTGACTTCCTGTCTAACGACTTGTAATTGCCTAGTGCATGTTTGCTAATAAACGACTTCACAGAAAAGGGTTTTCCTCCATTCATCCGGAACCCATTTCTGTTTGAATCCCGGAAAGATTACTAATTCGTGATCTATGCACGGTTAAGATTATCTAGTTAGTGTTGCCTACTAAAGAAATAATCAGACTGTCATAAGGGGACAGTCAGCGAGGCGTTCAGAAGTGATGAGATAGCGTGTTGTCATGGTAAGCTCTTGATAAAAAGGGTGGATATAGTTGGATCCAAGTTACGCCTTTCGATTGGGAAGCATATTTGAAGTTCGAAATCAGGCTACATGCGACACGGGCGTGTAGCAAGTATCTGCGACAAAGTTTTGCGATGTCTAGATGACTAGGGAAAAATCACCCGTCATTTTTGGCAGAACCCCAAAAAGTTGAGTGCTTATATGTTGATTGAAAAAGAACCTCCGTGGCCTATCCTAGGACCAGCTGCAAGTGTCCGTTAACGAAAGACACCTCCAGCAGACTGAGAGAGTGTTTTGTTTATTCAGTATAGTCAAACTGGGTTCAAAAGAGGTAAAGCTGGCCTTACGAATCAAAGGTTTGTACGGTTTGTGTGCATAGTGCTTGTGACCAAGCTCCCTGAGATGAAAGTAAATTACGACCACAACTGAGAGGATCCAAAAAGTATACCAGGTCTTCGGCGAGGCCACATGGACAAGCAACTCTTTGAAAACACTGCATGGAAGTCACTGGTATGAAATCACAAACGAATGTTATCGCCTTCACGCTGAAGTTATCTGCGAGTTCGGTAGCCATACTACTAAGTCCCGCCACATCGATATCAATGAACATGATGTTCAACCCATCCTTTGCCAGTTCACGAGCATATGCTTGACCGATTCCGGCAGCCGCTCCCGTAACAATGGCCCATTCACCCGCGTTCTTCAGCTGTTTCCGTTTGGAATAGAATTTCTTTGCAATGGTGAACATGAATAGCATCCGCACAGATGGATAAACTACTTTCCACCAGGCAATCGTTGCAGCCGATCAACAGAGTATTTAAGAATAGTACATCGTAACCGAAGAAATATATTACAATTGTGCGAAAGGTTTCGTCCGAAATCAGGTGACATACTCACTTAAATAACTTTATTGAAGTTGACTCCCAGGGTGCGATACGTCGGCTACAACAGGTGCTCAGTGGAGACTGCCATCAAACTCAGTCTCGGCAAGTTTATCAGGATCAAACAACATCCAGCACTTTTCCAGCAGACACCAGCCATCACGGTTCAACAACGACTTCCAAAATTTCATCACAGTATCACCAGTCTATAAGAAGGAAGAGAAGGAAGAGTGACGAGTGAATTCTCCATCTGGGAACTCTTCACTCAACGAGCCGATCAACACGCGATGTGGATTCAGTGAATGAAGAATGAGTAGCGCTGTATCCTGTCCAAATTTGAGTTAACCACACTCCTCGTCAGCCGCTCGAGGCCGAAATTCTACGCGCTCAAGCGACTGGGTGGAAGCTCGAAGGTTACAAACTAACCTAATTTTCGTGAGTTGCGTACTACTGATGATTTCCAACAGGGACGAAGCAACTGCAATTTGCGCCTTGGATTCTTAGCACAGATCTGCTTCCCTCAAAATTCTCTTACGCTACTAACAATCAATACTCCGTCCTTAGCCTTTTATGTAGAGCTTATCCCGGACTTGGGTACACACTTGGGTCACCCAATCGTATAAAAATCTCGTTTGCTTGCATGCTGATGGATGTTAAGGCGCTACGTGTACGATAGCCCCCCACAAGTCGCAACCAAACTTGTACTTCTCTAGAATGTAATGTGTTCTGTGTGACCATTGACAATGTATCCTCAAATACACCAGTGCAAACTTTGAATTTGTTAGTCACTCAATCAAAATGGAACGCCCAGAATGGATCACTCTATAAGTGAGACACTCTGCTTACCTATGCACAAACTTCTCGGGAATTTCGCCCAAGCAATATGGGATGCAGTGCCGAAAGACGGGATGATACCACCTGTCTGAAACTCAGTAAAATGTTCCGAAAGTAGCTTCACATCCCACAACAAAACCGCATTTTGTTGTCAAGGAATATGGTTCAAAGATTCTTGGTCGACATATGAGAGACCTCAACGAAAGGCAAACCTCAAATCCACTGTATTATTACAGGAGATATGAAAGCACCAAACAATAAAGTTACCGACCAAACTCATTGTAAATTTCTTGACTTCAACCTGATTGCTTCGCCTCAGTAACCCCGGTGAATTACTTCACCGGTGGACGAAGTTTTCCTCATTCCACTTGTCAATATAATTAACCTTATACGTGTACACAATAATCTATGAATCACAAATAACCAAAATCTCGCTTGTATTTCACCTGGTGAAAGCCGCTGTGGTTCCCAGGACCACCCAGTCGATACCCCATGGCGTACAATAGTGCCACGAGGACTAAACTGAAGCAAGGGGGTCTGTGGCCCCAGAAAATGAGGTAGCTGCTTTTTCTTACTCGAACCATTTCCTAAACCAATCAAGCTGCCATCCACATGCTCACTAGGACGAAACGACCAGGAACTTTGCGAAAACCACCACTGAAATCTCCCTCAGTAGTAGGGGACTGTTTTTGTACGAACCAATTCAAGCGGTATTCTGATAGATTTTGACACTATCTAGCACCGAAAATTACAATCATGTTGAGTGGAATTAAATCCATGTCTCATAACAGTACTCTTCCTACAACTGTGGAAAAGAAACACATGCTTTCTGTCACACGTCTTCATGTTCTCCACGTGGAGCTTTCCCGTGTAACCTCATGTGATCATACGCCCTAGCTGCATAGAAAAAAGTGTTCAGCCTAATTGGTTATATCGCTTTAATTACGCGATGTTATCGGTAACATGACTTTGGTACCACTGGGCATATACAAGCTGGTTTTGAAACGGCCAATTTTTACTAGATACGTGACGGATTAGCTCAGGTTCGTTGAATCAAAGAAATGAATGAGTATGGACATACAACTGAGGTTTTGGAATATAGTCGAGGTCCACTGGATAACATCGACTGCATATCTCCGAGATCTTGGGGTCGACTGCGGTGATGCATATTTTGGAATGTGGACATATCGAACAAGGTCAAAAATTCAAGCTGCAACTCTGTCGTTGGTTCTTTGGGAAGACACTAGCAAACATGTGGATATCAGGTCAGCAGATTTCTTTTTTAAGATGAGGCTTCACTTCTGTAAATGAAAACAGTCTGTGCCGGAAAACAGTTGTTTCTTCCTTACTGGGTATCATCAATGTTGTGCTTCTAAGGAATTCTCAGCGAGATTGAAACCCACCCGTTGTTGAGGTCCTTTCAACCATTGGCGGCTGTGTGATTAACTCGAACTTAGATCGGATGTAGCAGCACTCATCCTTCAGTCACGAAATCGACCTCAGGTGGTCTCATGTTGACTGATTTTCGAGTGGTGACCTCTTGGAAGACAGCTTCACTAGAAGTGTAAATTATTCTGCCTGCTGAATTATACGTTTGTTGGTAGTGTAAGCAGCTTTGGGAGTTTTTGGGGGAACATTTGGTCTGTAAGGAGCGAAATAAGAGAGATTAAAAGACAAACTGAACAAGTGTCGATTGACTTCCACCAGTGTGAGCTCAATATTACACGGGCTATTTGACTGGTCCAAGTGAGACAGTAGACTGCGGCTGGCGTCAGTGAGTCACACAGCTGACTGACGTTCATAAACTCTGAAGGGATACAGAATAGCCATAATTCCCGGTGATATAAGCAGGTTGTGTAAAGTGAGAAATCTTTCGCAAATCACTTTTCTCAATGCGTTTTCAGGTGCGCAGTAATAGGCAGAATTGGGTTGAGTGAAACACTAGGGGCCTCCATCAAGCTGCGCTGCCTAATGGCTGAGTCCCTCTGAGAAGATAGGTTTTTGAGAAATCTCATCACAGCAGGGATATGCTCCTGCAGAAAAATATATAAGGACACTCAACTAGTCAAAGATAATACGGAAATCAGAAGGCAAACATCTTATTCACCACCGAGATCCCTTAACGTGCTCAATGCCGATCAATGTCTCACGGTCTCGTTACAGCTGAACATGTGTACATTTGATTCTATGACCAGCTGTATACATTCTCCCCGTTAATATACATAATCACGTACTTGGTTTTCTTCCAATCTTATCTTAGTTTTGACGTATTAGTCTAGAGAACAAAACACGCAAGGGATACCTTGTTCGCCACCTTAATCTCTACCACGCCCTTCAGATAAAATTCCATTCATCAGACTTCTAGCAGTAATGAGCATCATTTCTGAAGTTGCGCTGTAGAGGGAGATACATTGCAAGTGCTTTGTGCCGGAAATCGGACCTCTGATCTTCGCATTGCCTACGCGCATAAACCGGAGTGAAAAAGTCAGCAAGGACACGGACAAATAATCTCATTTTTACATCCCTCTTTCAGGAGCTGTTTGATAACAGAAAACGATGGGTATTGTAACCGAATGTTTGAATTATCCGCGGATCTGATAACATTCTGGGGAATGTAAAATCTACCCACTATTAGGCGCCAACTCATGGGACGTCCAGATTATAGTGACCCATAGTGAAGCCGTCCATAGGAGTTCCACTGGTCTATAAACCGTCTACGGAAGCTTTTGTGGCCTTCAAATTAACATCTTGGTGAGTTGCTTTTGATCCTACACAAAGAATTGCTGCTGACTTGGTACTACATAATCCCACGCATGAGGGATTGTTAAAGAACAGTAAGCATTGAATTCATAAACTGGAATTTGCCTATGAGTTTTGGTCACCAGTGTTGGCATCCGCTACACTATTGAGTTGACCTTATCATTAAGAGAGTCCGAGACTCTTTAGAAGTGAATACTACTGACAGCACTATGCGACAGATCACTGGATGGTATTTAAAGCCGATTCAAAAGTGCACTAGTGCTTTCATTGGCTTTTCATTACGACAGCTAGCTTTCCGAACGACAGCCCGTTTGGCGCTAGGTGATAAAAATAAAAGTCGATCATCAATCATAAAACTGCTTTGTAACAGTGAGATTTACTAAGGCATCAATAATGAGTTCACATTTTAGTCTCCGTTGAAACTCAGTGAGAAGTGCTTGCTCAGTTGGAAAATTCATTTGATTCCACAACTTGTCAATAACAAGACGGTAGAACTGCATTTACGCCAATGGTGTTAGTGATATTGGTTGGAACATAGCAGTAAATTTGTACTCAGAGGTAGGATAAGTGCTAACAAAAAAATGCTGCTCAAAGCAGAATAAGAGAGATGCATAACACAAGTAGAAATCAAATAACTGAATCGGGAGTCTTTTAATCTTTGATATGGTTCATTTCCTTGTACACACCTTCGGATCTCCTGACTGCTAACGTGGGAAACAGTAACAAAATAAATCCTGCTAGTGCATGGGGAAGGTAACCATTGGTAACCTCCTCTACACCCAGCATGTCCAGTGCACTACGCACGTATGTATCTGGCGTTGGAACAAACAAACTTGGAGTCGATTTTCGCGAAAGTTTGGTGGTCACAAAGAGAGGACAAACTGCTTGTATCATGATGTTGGAATCTTTGACTTCTGGAATCAGAGATTTCACAAAATGCTGGATAAATGCCTTGGATGCGCTGTAAAGGGACAGATATGGGTAAGGCATGAGTCCGGTAAAAGAACTCAAATTGATGATCGCCGACCCATGTTTGTTCTGCTTCAATAGGCGGGGCAACACGATGCGAGTAAGGCTTGTCATTGAATGCATGTTACAATTTATCAAGTTCCGTATAAATTCAAAATCGATAAAGTCCGCATTGTCAAAACGTGCCAGACGTGGGTAACAGATCCCAACGTTGTTCACCAGACATGCGATGGAGGGTAGCTTGTCGACTTCTTTCTCCAAAATCCCATAAATATCATCCTGCAGTGAAACAAAAGAGATATTTTCACTGGCAGTATTTCTGTGTTGTAGACCTATACGTTTCCAAATTATTCGGTACGTTATGGAAGGATCGCTTTCTAAATTATTTGCCCTTCCTCGTTTCACAGATGAGACAACAAGCATGTAACTTGCAAAGAACGAAACTGCTATTCACTTTCGTGATGATGTTGATGAAACCAAATCCAGATGCTTCAAATACCACCCAAAATGACTAACTCAGGCGTAGTGCAGCGGCATGTTTTATTGAAATTCACTATACAGAAAGTAGAAAATCACAGTGTTGACGAGCTAAGTAATCTGAATGCAGTTTCGCTACCAGTCGCTGTGGACAAACGAACTAGTCTACCACACTGTGTCTGTTTGCTTCAAACGAACTCCACGTGCGATCATTCACTGGGATACGTCGGTAGTGAAGTTTTAGAAGGTGGACCTGAGGGGAACTAATAGAAGGAGCAGGCCCAGATCTCTGATATGTGTGCGATTATTTTCCTGTTCGCTAACGCAGGTGATACTTATAGAAGTCCATACAGATTTTTTTTGTAAAATACCAGCGAGAGAGGAATGTACGGGGGATGAAGTGAGGAGAATGATACGGATGAAGTCACTTTTTTCGCATGTCCGCTGAGTGTGATCTACTCTTTACCACTGTGCATTGCATTTATCCAATGGGCTGAAGTACTCATGCCGTTGGCTGTTTAGTTGTCATTTACGCTTCCCTAGTAGTACAAATATCGGAGACCAGTCACGGAATACGTCTCCCAAATCTGCAATATCTCTTCATTTCGGAAAGAATGGACCAGATTTCTATCTCACATAGAAGTCGAAGCACTTTCGTTCATGCACGGTGAGGAGATTTGGATTCTTTGATGTATATCATCGTCTGAAATTATAACCAACCTATGCTGAAAAGCGGAGAAGCACTGTTCTTGCTGGGGTTAATCAGCGGACCAATGGTTAGGGCGAATCGAAACCGTGTCAGTTAGGGTAGCTGCTGAGATGATGGATTATCGACCAGGCGCAGGAACTTACTGGCTAAAACAATGGTTAGTGGCAAATTTGCTTCAAACTTCAGTAAACTCTGCGCGCGGTCAACTTCGACTCATTTGTCCGAGGAATCTTTCGGAGAAGTCCATCGTTTGTTTCCCTGGAAAAGTGTAAGGTTGCTCCATTATTTAACATTTTCACCAAGCTATGCTTATTCTCGAAATAGGCTAATCTCAAAGTTCAGTTGCTGTTAACAGAGACTTAGCTGAATCCAAGATGAACCTCCTGTTTGTGCTATCCTTTGGCTGGACACACTGCAAAAAGATCGTATCTTGTTTCAGTTTGCACGGGATTTTAGATATCGCAGTGTACTTTGGGGACGTAACATGCTATTTTTAAGGTTGATGGAAACCCTCCTAAAGCCCACTAACGGTTCACTCCTCTCAAGACTCACCTAACAATCTTAGATTCCAAGTTGTCACCAGTCATACGTTTTATTTGAACACCAAATCACGGTGATATGCACATAGTTGCAAACCAAGCTGGTGTTACCAGAAAACAAACTGAATCTATCGTTTATGATATTTCGGAATTCACTTGGATATCCTATCAACATCAACTTAATTTGCAAGTGAATGCCTATGCTTCGCCATTTGACTTCGTGGTATTCAGGTAAATCATACGGACGACTACTACACCCACGAGATGAGCCCAAGAAAGGCGAAGCCGTTAAGGGGCTGTCCTGGAGTCTCCATCAAAAATGTAAGTAGCGTGTTTCGTCAAGAGTCCTCGTTTTCAATCAATTGGAAACCCCTCTTAAACGAGTTCTCGTTTTCATTTGGTTTCGGTTCTAGTAGATAGTAAACATGATTTTGTAGACCGTAAACAATTTTGCTCTGGTCCGTCATCCCTGTTGATGTTTGCGTAAATCTCTCCCCGCTCCAGAACGTTCACGTTTGTGCTTCGCAACTGCTGGTCTGTCACAAGATTATATATTTAGTGATGAAAAGTTCTTTTTTTGTGATTGATGTACAGGAATCGTGAACGTTGTCATTTCAAGGAAGCGATCCAATCGTGGTGTTTTATATTTCTACGAGTTTCGTGATGTGTTGTGATAACAGGACTTTTCTCTCAATGATTTACTCTTTAATGAGATCAGGTGATTGATTGATCTGAGGGGAGGGGTAATCATTCAGACTGTCAGGACATTGAAGTCAAAATACCGTGCATTGTGAAGCCTGGTACCACATAGTGTCAGTTCTGAACGTGCTGAATAAGCCAGTCTTATTACAGACTAAACACACTTGAAGTTTTGATAAACTTTTGACCAAGGTCTACGTGGTAAGCAATATTAAACATTTTCATTGGCTGTGTTAAATTTTCAAAACAGTGTTACTCTCTGTGAATACATGAAAAGTAAAGTAACATTTTGAGTCGGACCTCTCCACCGGAGGTTAATAACTTAAACAAAGGTCAATAAGCAAGTAGATGATTAACAATACGAGGGCTTACTCGTGTGAAATCACAAATGAATGTTATCGTCTTCACGCTGAAATTACCCGCGAGTTCGGTGGCCATACTACTCAATCCTGCCTCATCGATATCAATGAGCATGATGTTCAACCCATCTTTTGCCAGTTCACGAGCATATGCTTGACCGATTCCGGCAGCCGCTCCCGTAACAATGGCCCATTCACCTGCGTTCTTCAGTTGTTTCCGTTTGGAATAGAATTTCTTCGCAATGGTGAACATGAATAGCATTCTCATAAATGGATAAACTACTTTCCACGAGACAATCGTTGCAGCCGACCAGAAGAGAATTTTAGAGGGGGACATCCTGACCAAATAGTTCTGAAAGTGCAATAAACCAAGTACAGTTGTTGAAATAGCATTTTTAAGACTACCAAAGTTACTTAGTTCCCCTCATCGTGACTGACTTCACCTGAATTGCAGTCCCCTCTGCGTAGGCAGTTCGTTGTGTTCACTGTATTAAAGTCAGAATCTGATAGGCATGAAAACCATTCCGACAGTCTCCAGGTGCGGTAGAATAATGAGATGGTCCAAATAACCGTCGTTTGTTTACGTTTCTGCTTTGCGGATGTGTTACAAACGTCAAGATCTGAATTGGGGGGGCTCGGTTCGCACGGAGTGCCTTATTAGGTTTCTTGCTGACAATCTGTGAAGGACTTTCACACCTAATTATCCCCTACAGATCATGTGCAGCTTCTGCTGGGAAAGGGAATGTCTAATTTTTTCATCCTTTATCTCTCGCTTTGCTGGTAACATATTTCAAGTGCATTTTTTGGATTAAATAAAGGGGTATCGTTGGGTGAAGAACCCCAAGAAGAATATTATATCAGACGGAGAATCTATGTACAGACTTGCAACTCGACTGATTACCTGTTAAACTGCATAACTTAACCTGTCAGATGTGAAAGATTTTTCATTTCTAATGTTTAACCAAGATGAGGTTACCTTGAACGGATATGCTCCATTTGCTTTACGCTTTATCATCCTATCTCATTAGTAGATATATTTAATCTATTCTAGACGGTTTTTTAGTTCACAGTGGTTACAGCGACGAAAGGTAGTGATTTAATTGGAGAATTTCGTGACTGCAAACAGGGTCATTCATACAAGTTCATATAGGGATGAGAAACAGCCTGAGCAAATTAGCCCAAGGATTACATATGGAAAGCCTCTAGCTACACCTGGTGCGTTCCTACCCGGACGAACTACCTTGTTCAGCAGAGCTTTTCAGAACGTGACCACATCTTTGCTACCAACAAGTTTATGGGACTTTGTGGGACATTCGCTACTTTACACTCACCAATCCACAAGGAATATAGTTCCACAAAGCCTACTTTAGGCAGTGTGGGTCTACTATGAACTAAATTCTATCAAAGTTTACTCCAACAGCAGTCATTTATCTACAGGACATAATCTGCTCTGCCTTCCTACTGCACAAGAACACGGGTGAAAACACACGCGCATAGGCATTGCAGGACATGTTTGTGAACATACTGCAAATATTCAGCTAGATGAATCATTCAATCATGTTTTTCGAAGAACTTTCAAAAAGCCGTAGCAGCCGACAAGCTCGAAGTTATTCTGACCAATCATGCCTATTTTGGAATGAGTCATACACCAGTATCAAGAAGAAACTTTGGCGCATGTGGATGGTATGATGTAGAATAGGCTAAACTGTTTCATTTTGTCAGTTTCGTGGTATACTTTATCATGGTCAAGTAAGTATTTGCATAATGAGTTTTAGAGCGCAATACACAAAGCACCTTATAGACCAGAGTTTAGCCATGGATAGTATATCGGAGGAACGATAGGCGATGTGAGGTGATGTGTTGTCCTTGATGTTTGTGACCACTCAGAATTAATTTTCCTCTGTAAAGATGTCCATCTGAATCGTCTTGCGCATTTTCCTCAGACATCAGCCAGTGTTATGTTTTCCTTTACTGCACGCGGCCTGTAAATCAACGTTCGTGAGTGCGTCTATAACAAACTAGTCTTACGCCGTCCATTGTCAACCAATGAGCCAGTCTTACAGTCTGGGCTGAAGTTAAGCAAGTCATGCCACCCGTATTCGGTACTAAAACGTTGGGTAGACCAGATGCCAAGAATAGCATGTTTGGGTTGGGCCTAGGTGAAAGCTTCATGACTGCACTGAAAAATATTCAACAACAGCTGATGGAGCGTGTGCATTTGATACGCGGACATCAGATTATCTGCTTTGTCTGATAATGGAAGTTCTTTATGTGGCTACTGAAACGCAAAGTTGACATGTTCCAAAACTAACCGTCACAGCCACTCTATTTCGTGTAATAACCTTTCCAGAATAAAACATACTCAGGTACTTGGCACTCAGTCTCTTCTGGGTAGGTGACCTCTCTTCGGGGATATGATATAATGCTGAACTTCGGACGTCGCATGCTACTTTGAAATGAGAAGTCCACGTCACCTGATATGAATGAAAAGATATTCGAGGCAGACTCGAACCGCCGACTTCCGGCCTAACTAGAGGTACTCCCTCGACCGAGCCTCTATCCGTATCCAGGTCTCTTTCCGTTCGCCGTAAAAGTACTTGAACTTAGTATAGGTTGGCATTTTTCTAATCCCCTCTTTTTTACAGTATGTTATTTTTTGGCCTGTATAATAATGATAAATGCAGTTATTTTCTTCATTGCCACTCTATTTTACAGGATAATTGGCAATGTTTTATTCGCTTTAATTTTAACGTTTGTATGATATCCATATACTGAGAGCGTGAAGATGTTGTGAACAGTACTCAAAAAGTAGTAGAATCGGGGAGTAGTTATCCATCAATTCAATGTCAAAATACATTTTTCTGCTGATAGTACTAATTAAATTTTCATCAGCCGGGTGCCAACTGTGTTAAATTTCTTCGAAATTTTGACTTAGGTTACAAATTTGAATTTACATAAGAACCTGTGAGATACAGGATTTGGGTCCTATTGGAGAAAAAACGCTTTAAAATAGTTTACACTTGTAACCCATCGTTTATCTGTTTAGAGGTATCCATAGAGGTATCCACTAAATAAAATAAGGAACTAATGGGCAAAGTAGCGTCTGTCTCATCCACGTAGAAAACGAATGATAATGGTTGCAAGATGGAGGCATGGATACCGGCTTTTACGGCAGGCAAGTTTGTTGTGTCACCGTGAGCGAAGTTACCTCTACCCAATGAGTGAACACAGTTCAACCAAATAAGAGTTTAACTAGTCGTTACGGTAAGCAGTTCAAAATAATCAAAAACCACATGCACATGAAAATCGCAGTGCTTCCACGGTGGCACTTGTATTCTGGCTCTTGAACTGCATAGCAAACAGCCAGTCTGTATTCCGACACGCGAGTGATGCGTGTGTGTTTGATTGTGTTCTGTCCTTATAAAAGGACAGAGTTGGACATGAAAATGATGTGAAATCACCTGGTGTCGTTCAAAAGGTCATGGAACGGGAGTTGACATAGTGCCGTATTCATGTCACGATTTTGACGCGTGATTGTGAGACAGACAAAATGGAATGGGGGTAGTAGGTGCCGGTGTGAAATTGATTGGAGGAATAATTAACCAGAAGGGTAAGCGTCACAAATACTCCCCCCTTTAGAGAGGGATCATGTAGGCGCCGTCATCAATCCAGACAAGTCACGTCTTGTCTCGTGATGCACGTTGTGGGATGTGGAACAAAGCAAGGCACGAGGAAGACTGGAAGCGGATGCACTAATCGGATTGGGCAACCGCTACAAAGTCATAGTGCCAAAAAGCGTAGCCATCAATGTAAAATGCTATTCTATAAATTTTCCAGAGGTTTCAGACCAACAGTAGCCCTGGGCATCACATCGGCCCAATGAATAACCAGATTGGCGGTCTCAGTTCGGATATATGATTTTTATCCTTGGTTTGTGATCCTAATTTATAACGCAAAACCGAAGTCCATTATCAAATATCCTCCAAATGATGAAATTTTGAATTCTGGCGTTAGTGAAAATGTGTTGGTCTGGAGAATGCTTTTGCAAAGGATGTTTTATACTGTGAAGTTTTCTCGACTGCTTGTTTGAGTGCACATGCTTCGCACGCTGTTGCACCTCTCCTTAGAGAAAAATTAGCGATTAGCACCTAATAATGAACTCAGATGACTTGGTGGTCCGCTGTAAAAACGTACCAATCATTTAAAACCGCAGACCCCTGAAGCAATTTGCTAGTAATACGACCGTACAATGTGAAGATCGTCCAAACGAGAGTGATGGAAACACAGATTTTACGAATCCCACAACTGGATACAGATTTCAGGTGGGAAGTTCTGATAATCAGCACACCTATATCAGATACTGGGTCATCTTTCTAGCTCGTGGGTTATCAAATGTGAGCACACTAGCCTGATTAGGTGTGAGTTCAGTGCATCCAGCATTTGCCAGTGGAATAGTGTTGACCAGCTCGCTTACTATGCCAGATTTTCTGTCTCCAAATCCCGACACGGCTAAACACATGCACTACCGATAAGCTGTACCGAGAGTAAAACTCCAACTTGCTACTCTGATGTAGCCTTAGCCCAATGGTTGTGTCTGGTTCGGGAGACTGTCTAAACGAGAATGAGGTGAGTGCGAAAGATATTTTATTCTGCATGCACATAACTAGGACGAGTAAGCGTCTTGGAAAAAATCAAATGCCTTTCTTTGGGCAGCAATAACTGATAAACAACGTTTACTAGCAACGCACCATGTTACTTAAGAGTTACACTAACTGCTTCAGCCACAGCTTCAAGATAAACCCGAAAGAAAGCTAATGGGCGTGAACTCCATGATTTCAGTCACCAACTATTCATGAGGGTACAAAATATGCCACAAAATAATTCTAAGATAAACTAATTCTGTCAAGCCATTAAGAGAAAGTTATGCGAATGCCACATCAACATTGTAGAACTTCCTAGTCAGTGTGATTCAGAAAACTACGCTTTAAACTTACGAGATATCAACTCAGCCGTTTAAAGGTCCACCAACGTAAAACTGTACTAGTCAGTATTGAAGAGACAAGTATTAACCTGTACGTTCACATTCATATAGAAATATTTTTGACAGGAGCTGAAAGCGCAGACGCATAGCGATCGATACGAGTATACGGTGCTTGATTCGCACGCGGAATGCGTTAAATGTGACATGTGACGATGCGTGTATGTCTGTAAACGTCGATCGAACAACCAAGGTGAAGTGATAATTCAGATCAAAGAATCGGGATCCAAGGATCCCGTGGCTAGAAAATCCCTACCCGTTACACGTGACGGAAAGATCTTTGCTTTGAAAGAAATAAGGCACAATGGACACGACGTCAAAAAGCGTGGGAAAACTTTGTGATTGACCCTGATAGATTAGAACGATTTATCTTTCTGAATAAACGGACATTCTGAAAAGAACGCCGAAGCGATCAACATGGTAACTCACCTGTTTTACGGTATATTTCAGTACACTTCTGATAGCTGATGTCAAGATGTGCAAAGATGGCGAAGTTTCAAGGCAGATGAAGAACTTATCACTGAGACTTTTCCAGATTAGCACACCAGATCAGTGTTGAATGCCATTTAACATTCACACTGATCTAGTGTGAAGAGGAGTTACTGATTGGTTCCCCGTCTGTCTTAAAGCCTGGCCAATTTGGTGACCTGTTCACTTGGCCTGATGAGGCTTTTGTGTCAAAAGCGAAGCGTTGCCCAAATAAAAACTATCGATTGTTTACCAAGCTCTTCTGAAACGATGACTTCTCAATCGGTTCCAAACTTTTTCCAATTGATTGAGAATTCACGGCCTGTGTTTTAGGGGCTGGAAGTTAACCTATCCTCTCCGATTGTGAGTTAATCACACTGCTGTTCAGGCTCCCGTGGCCGAACTGTTAAGGATCCACACTAATGACCAGCATTTCGCCGGATTTGCTCATTAATCCGACTAGGAGTGAAACAGTTGTACAGTGCATCTCGGCTATGCAGTATAGACTGACTTCACGTTAATAAACGAAATTTCAATCAATTATTGAAAAAAACCAGACTGGTTTTTACTGTACAATGCAAGCTAGCACTATCAGGCTAATACTCTATGCATACATCACCTCGCTTAACACGGTGGTTAATCTCGGACCGAAAGGTAACTCCTTAAGGAAATCAGTCTGTTCACATCTCATAACTCTTGTGGAGTGATGTGATTGATATACCCGACTCATCGAACGGCGACCCAGTAACTACCATGGTTGTGACGATCGATTGATCCTTCCACTAAGAAAGCGCCACAGACATTTGAAATCCGCCGGATAATTATTGACTTTTCGTTGTGGGGTTTGCGGGATGCACATTGTTCACATCCACACCACTTGTTCGGACAGTCTATCAGTTAGCCCATACACTTCACTTACAGGTCTTACAGGATGAAACCCCAAGCAAAAAGCAAATTTATTTGGATCGTGCTCTGGGAATTTTCCTTAAGCTTCAAGTCAATTCATCCTTGACCGGTGTTAGCTTTTATAGATCAGCTTTGCTCATAAGGGAAAGGTTGAGCCTTGTACTTTCAACCCCTTCTACTTTTGATATTATTGTGGTTAATACGATAACAAAAGTCAATGCTAATATAATTATCTCAGCTAGAACTATTACAGTCAATTGAAAATTGCAGCTGGGCTGCTAAGTTACCCTTTAAAGTCTCGATATTGCACAATTGCTGTTTTTGTGGTATTCTCGCACTCAGCAAAGAGTTGGTGAGGAAATTGCTACAACACCTCGATAAGAACGGAGATGGGAAAATTGATGTGAACGAACTGAAGATGTTCCTTGATCGAGAGAAGTGGCCGGTGAGTCGCGAAAAAGTTTTGGATTTCATCAAATTATATGACACAAATGAAGACGAGATGTTGGACTTGGATGAATTGTGCACAATGCTTGCGGAATGAACCCGTTTGATTCTTTAATGAATGCAAATATAATTGACCGAACTTGTCTCCTTTTGGAATTCTAAATTTCCCAAAATTACAATCAACCTATGTCTTTCTAGTTTCGTTAAGATTTCGTTATGGCGGCGCCGTTCACTTCTGGAAACCTCTACCGGGAACTGGAGATGATGTCATTCAGCCTACGGCCTGTCTTCTTCCAACTCCTCAACAAACGTTCACTACTTTCGACATTTAATAAGGGAAGTGAAAGGAACAAGTTAGTTATCAATTACTATAGGGTGTTTGATAGAATAATGTCTCAGACGTTTCAATAACCAGAGCATCATCATGCGATGCAAAGTTCGATCGGATTGGGTATCAACTTAGATTGGAGAACGTTCGGAATGTTCCGGAACTTGCGATGTTCGTGGTAGACTAAAGTAGAAGACAAGGCAATGACGATAACGATTCCTCATGTGTCTGTTGACCAATGACGTTTATGAATGGAGACAGTATTAGGCAGGTCTTTGCCTGTCCACCGGCTGTAAGTTGATAGTCAATCATTTCGTATAATTTCATTACGGTCTCTCACTCCCGACCACCATAAAACAACATGTGCACTTCAGGAGAAAAATACTTGGAAACGATTAAGTAGTCATTCTTTCCGAAAAAGTTTGCTGATAATCGGTAGATTTATTGCTGGGCACCGTTTCGCTTCTGACACAAAAGTTTCGTCAGGCCAAGTGACTCGGTTCCGAGGTTGGTCCAGACTTAAGGATTTAAGTTTAAATCCACACATCAAGTTTAACATGGAAATGGAGTCCACCTCGGGCACATTACCCTTTCTGGACTGTGGGAAATTAAAAGTACTATCTACCATAAACCAACAGACACAGGAATCTTCTTAAGCTACTCATCAGCACACCCAAAGTCAATGTACGCCAGTATTGTCTCATAGCTGTTTCTTCGAGTCAGAGAGCTGTGCACAGAACAGATTGACCGAACGGCAGCTCAGATCAGGATTGCCAACAGACTTCGAGAAGTCGGATACCCAGTGTGTTGATTAAGTTTCAACCAAGAAGGATATTTGCTCCAGTATCTAGACCCAGTAAGGAATGGATTGGCATAGCAGTCATTCCATATAAAGTAGGAACATCGGAGAGTATTCGAAGACTGTTGAACTTAGTCAACGTTCGAGTAGATTTGCAGAAAGGAAAAACGCTACGCTCATTTTTGGTGCAATTGAAAGATCCCCTGCTGGAGGGACTAGAGACTATTATATAAAATTAACTGCAATGATTGCACTACGGTTGACATAGGGCAAACTGCCAGGGCATTGCACACCAGAACTGGTTATCACGAAATGAGGATAAACAAATCACCAAGGAATGCGACAGATCACCAAACAATGGTCATGGACTCAGCTGTGGTAGTACATGTCTTGGACACAGGACATAGAATAGACCTGGAGAATGTGGGAGTTGTAAGTTGGAAACCACAGCGGCTGATAGCCGAGGCGGAAATTCAGCATCACAGCGTGAACAGAATCGAGGATGTGGAACTGGCGAGCGTACGGAGAGCTGTCTTAGACAAAGCAAGATGACATGTGACTGTATGGTTGTTAATCCATGTAGAACCATTAGCAAAAACTAGAGAGTGGGGGTGGAAATCCCAACCCGACCAAAGGTCACAGCATCCTCCTTGCGCAACTATCTTAGGGCTAGCTCATGCACACAGATGGACAGAAGGTTCAAACAACGTTCAAGAGGGACCATCAAATGAACCGAACCAGAAGAACTAGATCCTAGGCCAGACCCAAACACATGTAGTCCCCCCATTGACCCAACACTTGTTCACCCACCCTAACACACAAAAATCCTTCGGTCGACACCCAACAGAGACTTAACTCGGCTTAGGTGATTGGTTCTCCTTCCGCCTTAAATCTCGACCAGCCCCGGAACCTAGTCACTTGGCTTGAAGAAGCTTTTGTTTCAAAAGCGAAACGTTACCCAGCAATAAATCAAATCTACATCACCACACTTTTCGAAAACATCTGCACTTGCTTATCTCTTGGCATTCATGGAATAACCGGAAGCGTTTTACTGGCCACTAAACAGTACAGTCAACTTGTACTATTAGTTCAGCCGCTCATTTACATGTTTCTTGTGTCTTCTATCAAGTCTTTTTGCCGTATGTGCTACCGTCACTGTTTCTGATAAAATCCATCAGAGTTGTGTCAAGTTCTCCTTGTACGGTTGCAGGATGCCAAAGAGTACGGGAGTTTTCAGCACGGTCTGCGTAGTCGCGAAAGTCTCGCAAGACGGAAACTATTCATCGAAACAGTGCACTTAAATTTTTAACCACGTTTCCAGAAAGAGGTAAACATTACTTGAATTCAACAGTTCATTGAAGGCCACGTGAGACTTTGTCACGTTAGATAAATTACAGCCCCAAATTAAATGGAGCGGAACGTACCACAATCTGGTCAGACCTGCAGCCTGATTGCGGTGGTGAAAATAGGATAAATCAGGTCCAGATAAAACTGAGTTATGGATGGTGACCATCAATACGGATAGATGCATTGAAAGATTTGAGCCTAGAAAAGGTTCCTAGGGTTGAATGGTACTGGTACGGGCTTCATAAACATCACGTATGTGTACCTACATTCTTTAGGTTTCATTATATCGAAATGATGGCCCATGTAGCGCATAACTTGTCATTAGGTGAGGTGCCTGGAAAAAACACTCCTATCATTTCCTCCTAAACTACGCTACCGATTTTCGTCACTCTCGGAATTTAAGTGAACCAATATTTCTTGAATATATTGAATACCGGCTAAAGATGCAATGTTAACAAAAGAGCATAGTACTTCAACGGAAGTCGAACCCGCAAACGTTGGCCTACCTGACGAAAGTCATACCAACTGGGCTACACCTTGGGCTCATTTGTGCCAACTCCGAAACCTGCTGCATTAATTTGAACTAGTATGCATGAGCATACTACCGAGAATATTTTTCGAACTTTCAGAAATACACTGAGACGGCCTTCTTCTTATCCATTATATACTAGATCCAAATTACTTCCGAAAGAGTGATGTTGAAAGTTGTCCGTTGTCAACAATCAAACTGGAGAGTATGCTTTTTTAGGAGCAATTTTTCCAATTACCTTACCATTAGGGGTTCTAGGAATAACGACCATTCCGTTATTAAATTATTTTTGATGCAGACGAGGTGACAAATATTTCGGTACTATGGATATCACTATGCTCCACACCCAATTCTTTTTTAAAAAACAAAATTTCCATATAGTAATGGAATAAAACGTTCCCTAATAAACATCCAAAGAACTTTCATTATGCTACGGATGACGATTAACTCTTACGAATTTCCCACCAGAAAGCATATTTCTAATTGAAATTTTTGGAAGCACACTGGAAAAAGAGCTAGGAGATTACGTCGACAGTACTTCGTTTCTGAACTTATGAAACTCATTTTTAGTTGTTAGTTCCTCCGAATTTATGTATTCCTCTTTCCGAAGAGCGATGTTCTATAGACGATACCAGAACCACTCCAGGAGAATCAAGCGTCGATGGACTAGATCGTTTGTCATACCTCTCCTTCAAATAGCACTCTTGGAAGCTTTTTTGGAGGAAAATAGGTATGGAAGTGATCACAAGGATCAACATTCAGTCTGAAAGCGTCAATGTCGAAGAAAATACAGGCTGTTCACGGCGGTCATGACAATATTTGGACGGGTGAGGGGTGTTGCTGTTACTTTATTTAGACCCAGCTCAAAGGTCACCGGATTAGTCTTTGTGAAGACAAGCTGATGGAGTTTGATTAACACGGATAATTTCCGCGTTCACAATATTTTTGCTTCGAATATCACTCTGAATTTATCAGTTTAACCCAAAGCCTACCTATCTCATTCTTTCACACAGCTCCCCATATCCGTGGCCCGTTGATAACTGACCGTCAGTATATCTTGGTGTTGGACCTCCGTAGCAGTCCCAGACTCTGAAGTGGGATAAAGCATATGATTTTGAGATGGTGTAACTGACAAACCTTCATTTGGTGACCTGACAGACAATTTAAATCACGTTTGCACTCATTTTCGTGAACTCTAGTGTAGGGGTCACTTACTACGCATACCGAAGTACCCTTCAGTTTGCCATGGCAACTACGGAGTAACGTGACCCGGAGTGCGGTCAGCGTGCTTGACAGAATGGACCAAAGTACTTTAGTTTGAAGGCTTCAAGTGTAAGATACAACCTAGAAATGAGTCCTCCTGTCCTTTTTTGTGCTCATCTAGGGACGCTTCAAGACATAGAAACAACCCTAAGTTTGAATTTTATAACCAGTCTCTGTGTAGGTTGAATGACCAACTATGGGATGCGTAGACACCTTGAATGCTAACAATTAGGCTAAAACGAGGGCCCTTCCATCCCCGTTATTGATCTTTCTTACACACCATCTATTTCTCCAAACAACTGGCATGGTTTTAATTCTATAAATTATCTATGTGATATAGCTCGTGATAATGATAATTGTGATGACGCAGAAAATAGTGAGATTACTAGGAACAGAATTACTATCTAATTATTACATTATTGTCTGAAACAAAACATTCGAAGATGTGAGATAGCGCCGCCTCGAGGTGCTGTTTCCTCAGAGAGAGTCCAATCATTTGACATTTAAGGCTCGAAGCGCTGGTCTGAGGGCCAGAAATTCTTTTCTCGTTGAAGTGATACCTTCTAAAAACCGGTCAAGAACCGTCTCAAGGGGCTGGTCAGAAATCGCTTTTCATGAGGTGAACATCTCTATTTAGCCGGCACGCTGGTCCGTCTTCTCGTTGTGCTGACTGGGTAGTTCTGACGTCGATATGAGTAACTTAAGAATTTGGTAACTCCATATTTGGCTGAACATCCTGTTTTGCTCCAATGTTCTGGCTGCTTTCAACAGTGAGCGACTTGGTCCAGTTGGTGCACCTACAACTCCGTCAACCAGCATAAAGTTGAGAATCATGTGTGAGGTCTGTGGTGAAATGTGGCTTGGTAGCTCATGAAAGTGTTGACATGAATGAGGTAGCCCACCTTGTCTTTCTTAATATTCCTAAATCTTTACGTCGGAGACTGGTCTGGGTCAACACTGCTGACAAGCGCACTCCACTCAGAGCAATGCAGATATGCTCAGGGGGTAAGGACTTCCCGTACTTGATAGTTCCAACAATAGTTAAGGTCACTCTTGCATCTGGTCCAGAAGTTGTGTCTGTCTTGTGACGTGCAAACCGCGCTGTTCGTGAGGCTACAACAATGATTACCTGGCCAATAGGCTGTCAGAAACAAAACCAGGTTGTGTATGCTCAAATGTCAGTCACAACTGAATTAGTCGTCATCTAGTGACGCTGATCAAGCCAAGGGTCAAATATCTCCACATACTCCTGACTTTGAGGCATTTGCCACCTGTTTTAGAAACCGTGAATCGTTCCCTGTTTCTCACGGAATCCAAACCTGATAGATCGTCGCGACAGACTAGCAGTTTCTTAATGAGCACATGTTATTGATCAAGTATTGGACGACATCACACGCCACTGTCACAGATTGAGGGGTCACCGTCACGTGTGTTGGGTCACGTGAGCTAGAAGTCGATGACCACTGGTGGTGAATCAAAACCACAATCTGTGAACAAGTACTTCTTCAACAAACCCCATTTTAATCCATATACTGGACTCTTAAATAAGAAATACGTTTAATAAGAAATTTTGATATGAACGTACAGAAGTCTATTTATAAACGTCTGGAACCGATCTAGATGTCATCGTTTCAGAAGGGCTTAGTAAGCAATCGGTAGTTTTTAATTGGGCAACGTTTCGCTTTGGACATAAAAGCTTCATCAGGCCAAGTGAACAGGTCACCATATTGGCCAGGTTATAAGGCAGACGGGGAACCAATCAGTAAGTCCTCTTCAGATTATCAAACTGTAACAGTGTTGAGTGTCAATTAACGCCTCTTGTCAGTTAGTGTGATTGCCAAAATCTTGAACTGATGGGACGGAGGATTTGCAAATCAGTTCCGATCGGCTCCTGTGCCTTAATCTCCCACGCCGGACGCTCCGATTCATGATACACCGCCGGTACCACTGGTGGATTTTCCTTGGTCTTCGTGGGCTTGTGAGTGTTGCGATTATTCAGTTTCTCGGCGGCCTGTTTACTTTCTACTATGTTCTCCGATTCTGGTGTGAAGTTCCCTGGCCGTTTGTCCTACATGGACCTCAGTGTAATCGTTTCACAAAATTTTGCAGACACCGCCCCTAGTTCTGTCTGCCAATATGGTAACCTATACATTTGGTCTGATGAAGCTTTTGTATCAAAAGCGAAACGTTGCCCATTTAAAAACCATCGATTTTAACAATCTCTTCTGACACGATGACATCTCAATCGGTTCCAAACCTTTTCAAATCTACTGAAAACGAATACGGTCCAAGTGTCCACAAATTGTTCAGTGACTACGTTCGACTTGCAAGACTAGAGGCAAACTGGGAGAACTACCGCATATTCAATAACAGATGCTTAAAGCAGAACATAATTCCTACATCTTGGTTGAGCCACATGACACGTCACTCGTTTCTGCCTGAATAGCATTTTCAGCGACCAAGCCATTCCTCAAACAGCTAATTTACTTGGCTAATCGGCGTTTATCTGATATACATCAGCATGCAAGTCGGCCCAACCAAGATCTTCAGACACTGCTCTCTCCTGCAGAATTCCAGTCACTCCAAACCAAAGCGACAGAAGTGAAAGCCATCCAAGGACAGCACTACAAAGGGAGACAAGTACGTAAGTTCGAAGAATTGCTTTCTAAGACTCAGCTTTCTAGTGAGCCCATGACCAAGCCTTAGCCATCTACTAGCTATTGTAGCGTGGTAAGTTTATCAAATAGACCGCTGAGTGAAAAAGAGTGTTCTCCGTTAGACAAGGGATTGATTTTCGCAGTAAGCCGAGAGATTAAACCGATCGGAACTGATTTGCAACTCCTCCGTCCCATCAATTCAAGATTTTGGCAATCACACTAACTGACAAGAGGCGTTAATTGACACTCAACACTGTTACAGTTTGATAATCTGAAGAGGACTTATTGATTGGTTCCCCGTCTGCCCTATAACCTGGCCAATATGGTGACCTGTTCACTTGGCCTGATGAAGCTTTTATGTCCAAAGCGAAACGTTGCCCAATTAAAAACTACCGATTGCTTACTAAGCCTACAGAAGTCGGCTGCCATACGGATCACATCAGTAAGCTAAAGGCACGTCTCTTACAAGCTCCATCCGCATGAGCCATTTCCTTGGGATGTATCTTTATATGAATACCTGAGTGTTATTCCAAGGCGGGGAGAATTGAGGAGTCCTGAGCTGAACCCGCGTGATATTTCGAGGCTTTGGACCTACAGACACGTTGAAAATGTCCAATTTTTCCACAACTCTTGCACACTGATTCTTTAGCGGGACACTTATAACGAGGGTGCTTGGGGTTGCCACAAAAGTAACATGTTTGTTGTGTAGCGGCCGAAACTGTTGTTTCGGAATTAACAATGGGTAAAGGAGTAGATACCGAACAAGTAACGGGTTGTCTGTATACGTATGATTGTGACTGTTTTTGTGCAAGTTCGAGAGCTCGCGCGGCTTCATGGGCTTTGTCAAGGTCCAATTCATGCCACGTTAGCAGTTTCTCCCGAATGGTATTCGACTGCAATCCGGTTATCAGAGCATCCCGAACTGCTTCGTTTGTATGTTCCACAGCAGATACTGCTTTGAATTCACAGTCTTTAGCAAGCGATTTCAGTTTTTGAACGAATTGGTCGACATCCTGACCAGGTTCTTGTTTGTATGTGGCTAAAAGATGGCGTGCATACACGATATTTTTCGGGCGGATGTAAAGTTTTTCCAGCAAGGTTATCGCAGAATCGTAGTCGCTGCATTCTGCGATGAAGTCATACACTGTATGGTCGATGTGACGAATGAGAGTTTCCAATTTATTTAGACCTTCGGGTTTGACTGAGTTAATGTAAGCTTTGAAAGTACGGAACCAATGAGTCCATCGTTTCATGCCATCTGATGAGTGAGGATCGGCATCAAAAACCGTAGGTCGGAGAATATGATCCATTTCGTTTTTATTAGACGATTAAATTGTTGCGAGAGTCGAGTAGTTCCAGGACGGGATTAGAAAGGAGACAGAATAGGAAGACGTAATGTACGCTTTAATCGTCTAATAACTGTAGTACATGAGCTGAAAATAGAGTGAGAATCACGAGTTAATGGGTTATGCAAATGTATGGGTTATATAGTCATGACACTGAGATACCAATTATCAGAAAGCAGGATGAAAATGGTAAACATTACCGGTTATAAGCTACGTAATTTTCACGCCCACATCACTCCTTTAATGGCGAAGTTATGCTCATCGATTCACACTAAGCGGAGCAAACGCAAATTCCGCCGCTTTTGATGTCAGGAAACTGATCACATCGGTCAACTGTGGAACATGTTCGCCTGCTCTGACGTCAAAATTTAGGTGCATTCAGCGTGCCCCGGTGGATTAGTGGTAACACGCTAGCCTCGCAGTTCGAACTTCGGCAAGACCAAGGATAGGCACTGCTGATGAGATCTGATAAGAGCGGGACTCTAGTCCAGTTCCTCCCCTGTTTTGTGTGGACTCACCGGATTACCTGTTCAAGGACTGCTGGGCGACCGTTCAAAACTTAGTTTTCTACCTTCTCTGGACGTCGCGTAAATGCCCAGCTACTCCCCTTAAAAAATCTTGAGCAAGTGCTCCAATCAACACAAATCCAGAAAAATACCTAAAAGACTTAGACTGAAGTAAGTCACTCGTTGCCATTCTTTGATTATCGGCTGATATTATTCCAGCCACACTTATTCAACATTCCAGAGATATACGACTATGTCATAATGCTGCTCGGAATGCAGCTGACACATATTTGCGTAAAGAAAAGTGCTAGTCGATACTGAAGCTAAGTAGAGAAGAGAGAGAATGATTTCAGTAACCGTCAAATTGTTTGCTATGCAGTTTGTCGTTTTACGGACTTCTGTATCATTCTGGACACGCTTTCGCACTCTCCCACCTATTCATTGGCCGCCTGCACTTTTATGATCAGTCATGTGACTACTTTTTCCCATTCTTGTCCATCTTCAAATTCTTAACGCACTATCAACCGTAGCAGCCTAAAGCATCCCTGACAAATCCCACGGATTTCCTTACACAAGCAGCTAGATCGAGGTCTCCCAGTCCGGCCCCCATACGGGTTGGTGGACAGGTTCCGCAGTGCGAAACTATCCAGTTCGGTTTGAATTTCATTCACCATTACTTGACAGTCCATGCGGCAGCAATGACCGCAACCAATCAGCATTTCTTATTTGCTTGGGCTCGGCAACGTGAAAGACACGGATAATTCTACGTCATCTTAGTGACACTGTGCGCGTGGAAGGTACCAACTGTTCTATAGTTTGCAACAGAAGGCTGACCATCGCTGGACGGCACAAATAGTCTGTGAGCCAGCATGTTTATTCAGGCGACGTTCATACCATTTCTCTTCCAACATTGCATTATTTAGTGATTCCAATATGTGTTGGTCGAGACTTACTAGAAAATGGTAAAGCTTTTAACAGCTTGCGACTGGTCATTTCCATGTGGCTTTGTTGCAATTTTCAAGGAAACCATACCATGCACCCTAAATATTCTTTCAAAGATGCGTTTCTTTACAGAGTGGCGAATGAACCTGTTGGTTTGGGTTGTACAAGAATCATTCTAAGCTAACTGTTGTATAATGGGCACTTCAAACACGACTTCTTCCATTTTCCCGTCATATTGATATTCAATAATTAGACACTGTTGCCTAACGGGTTCCAGGGGATGTCTCTCCGACGCACTCCTGTCATCATGGCTGACACTGGCGGACATAACTGATTATCATATCTAATTTTAACAGTCTTCTTTCATTGTTCCAATCGGCCCATTCTCACTGTTCTCTGGGTTGGTCTTCTCCATTGTAATGGACGCTTTTCTCGCGTTTGACATTTAGTTAGATTCCATCAATTTAGCCTCTTAATGTATTGACTGGACGTTTACTCTAATCGATTTGACTTGTCTGGTTGAATAGGGCTTTCCTGCTTTCTTCTATGAGTTTCTGATGTGGTTTAGGGCTCTCTAGTTCTGGCGTTTCATCGTTCTTAGTGATTGATAATTTTATATATAAGTTTACACATAAGCTTAAATTGGTTCCAAGTATGAACTTGTTTTGGAAACGCATCATACCTGTTTAAGTACACAAATAATATATTTCGAACACACCAATACCGAGTCAGAGGAGGTATTGGGGGGATTCACTCCCTTTAAAGAGAACAACCCAGGCTAGTCAGCCATCCATTGCATGATTGAGATTTCGTTCCATAAGGAGAGTGGTTCCATTTGGACGTCATGAAGACAGAATGCTGTCAATCCCAAAAGAACCAGTCTGGTTGAGCGTGTAGCAGCCAAAGTGACAATTTCCGCTGACAAACTTATCAGTCTGTCGATTCGGACAGAGTGCGGAACGCCTACTAAATGCTACGTGAAACAACGGTAATGTCAGTTTACTTTATAGACGAATTGCAACACTGCAGCTTCCGAGAAACTCCGAAGAATGTGCGCTGAGGTACTGCTTGTTTTAAGCAACATAGAAACAATTTATTATAACCAAATAATGCGGTAACAGTGTGAGAACAAGTTGGCTGAGCAATAACGCTGTCATTTAATGTTGTAAATAAATTCAGCTATCTCGTTTGCATCAAGCAAACCGTCACCGTTTTTGTCCAAACGCACAATAAGTTCAGCTATTTTCTCTTCGCTCAGTTTGTAGTTGGATTTGTGAAGATACTCCCTGAGTTCATGCGCGTCAACGAATCCATCATGGTTAGTATCAATCTCGTTCATCAACTTCTGAACGGCGTCGGTTTTCCTGAAAATCAATATTGTTATTAGCATATTTCAAACTCAGCATGGTATTGCTAATATTTGATGTCATTTAACCGAACTGTATTGTTAGCGAATATACACTCATTTGCAAACTAATTTGGTTTTTCGAGAGACTCACCTGGAACCCAGCTGAACCTCTCGTTTGTGATGTTTCCAGGCAACTGAACGTGCTGCACCAGGCCGCCTCATGTTTCAGTTGCTACCATATTCGAGATATCGCGATACATGTATATATTTGTGATGTACTACTGATAGGTTTGCTGGACTGTCGAGGGATTTTTCAGCAACGCTTTTAGTAGTAGTACATCACAAACCATATTGTTGTTATTTATCATTCTGATGACTGGGAATGAATCCGATTCATTGAAGTGTTTCGGTTAAAAGAACTGCTACAAAACAAGACTTTTTCAAGTGGAAAGTTTTGATCTGGAATTTCGGATTATAATTCAACATTGCCAATTAGCCAGTTGGTGAAAAGTACCATTGCATGTCAGAGCAAACAATAATACAGTGTCCTCACAATTCAGTGGTCTCGCAAAATCAGCGGTATAACTTGCAGGGTGAACGACAGACTAGTGGAGGACGAGCAGTTCAAACGATTAAAACAATAGTAGTTGGAAGTCTACACAACAGTCTTAAATCGTCCTCGACGTTTGGTGGAGTGAAATCTCATTTGAACTGGTTTTTTCTCTCTAGGTGATCCCTGAATCATCAGGACTTATGTATTTCCACTAATCAGTCGTCGTAGGCTGAGTTTGTGACCTCAGGGAAACTTGAGCTCAATTTTGAGTCTGTTTTGCTTTTATGAATATCAAGTAAGGTGATAGTTGTTTAAGCGATTGCGACTATAGATTCTAACTTACTCAGACATAATCCCTTATGCTTCACAACCAGCTGAGCGTCTCTGGCCCTTTTATATGCATTCAAATATAAACTTCCTACTGGTCAGTGCTAAAATTTACCGTATATGAATCTCTCAGCAGTGACCTCATTTACTAACCAGGTCAGAGACTGAAAATAGCACACGCTGTGCAAACCAGGCGTTTCAGTTGATTATAGGTTATATTTGGCACCGACATTAAGTACGTGGTTTAGTGAGCGCATGTATACACCACAGTTTCAATGAATAGTTTAGTATAATTTTATACTAAACGGTACCTTAAAGCGATTGTACGACAAACCTGAACCGCATAACTTTGCAACACACCAATATTTACCCCCTGAAGGAACTTGTCTAATGGGCAACTGTGGAAAATGGCTTCCTTTACCCCCGGTTTGTTCTAACCTAGAAAGAAAACTCAACACATAGGTAGACCGACAATGTATGAATAGTGCTCACTAAGAAGTGCACAAATGACGCGCGCGAAACCAGCCACATTACACTGGTCGGTTAACACCTGAAGACGTAACGTGTGGAGTCGATAAGATCTGATAGCTTAGCAATGAGCACTTTGATGGACCTAGCTGTTTGGATAGGAACAATTCTGATTGAGAATACTCGAAGAGCTCGTCATTACTCGCTTTCACTCAGAAGTCCGGAACGGAAAAGGGAACAGTCGCACGTGACCTGGTTTCATCGGACTCTGCTAACAGCGAGTTGCACTCGGAGGTGAGCTGCTTTCATCGATCTTTGAAGCGAATCCACTAGAATCGTCAAACCCTCCGGTTTCACTTCAGTTGTATGCTGGTACTGAGTAAACAAATGCAATGAGCACCATCTAACCAAAGAAATCGTCATAGACAGGGAACTGGTAAGCATGATTTACTGTGAACTCTAAACACATACTACCATGCAAAGGTAGAGGAGTTGAAATGTCGCCTTTGTAAGTAAGAAGTGTGATGATCACGTCTGTCACATGCTGTTTGATGTTCTGGGGCAAAAGACACATAACCACTCCTCAGCCTATCCAAGTCTATAGAAATTTGAAGTCAGTTGCTTTTACTTCTGCGGCTAGGAAATCTTTTGTTTCTATTATGGCGTTTCGCGGCCTTTGAAGTGAATCTAATTCAGGTACTTTCACTGCGTTTGAGGCCCAAATCATTCAGCATGCCACCGTTCAGCAAATCCGTACGACTAACTCTGGACCGACGGTTCACTGGACGACTATCACATCGTCTACTAAGGAAGACTTTTGTGAATATTACTCTTCATCTTATTTCATGTGCAAAATGTTGGATTACACTTCTTTTTAATATCGCGAAAGTGAACAAACGATAACAGTTTTTAGTGTGACAAAGTGCACACCTTAAAAACGCCGGGTCACGATACGCGCACATCTGGCCACTGCCTGCTGCATTCTGTTGGCACCAATAGACTGTATTTCCGAGGGCCAATCACCTTAACATAGAAGAGAGTAAAGTATCGCCCACGTCTTAATCGCAATGGAAAACATTCCTGTCAATTTTGAGATAGAAGCAGTCTTCCAAGTCCAGGCACATCCTCGAATCTCCATATTGTGAAAGGCAACTGACGCTCGTGCACAGTAAACCGCATGGAACCACGGGAAATGTAGTACACGGTTTTACTTCAGCGTTTTTATCACTTCTGTAATTGTATTTTAGAAAGCTAGTAATGATAGGTGTCGCTTCGAAAATTTAGTCAAGCAACAAGAAAATCAGTACACTGGATCTCAGTTAAGTAAGGCCATCAAAGCAAACAGGCACTAGCCAAGAACTGGTGATTGCAAACACCAAAACATGCAAAGAAGTGCATTCTGTGGCAACTTACTAATCATACAATCCCACGGTTTTTTTGGCCAAAATCCAGGACTGTCTACTCTGGTACTGCCTACCATATTTTATGATTCTCCAAATAGATAGCCTCTGGGCCTCGACAAAGGCTCGCATGTTTCCTATAAACAAGCCATTCAGTGGTCTACTACAAAGCCAGCCTGCCCACATCGGTGTGAAATTGAATGTGGAGAATTTGTGATGTGGGACTTATACCGAGAATTGAGTGAATCCCCTCGAACACCTTGTTCATTTTGGTTGTCATTACCAACTAACCCTTGTTTGATCCAATGAAAGTGAACTGTTTCTCGCCGCTTTCTAAAACGTGGCCTTTGATGGAGGATCTGGTTATGGCAAAATAGAACTTGGGTCGATTGATCACTGTTGGACAGAATGTCCGAAAGACAGCCAATTTATTTCGATAACATACTGTGAAGTCATCAAAGCACCCGGCTCAAATGTGTTGTCTGGCCTGATTTGTTGTTGAGACAACAGCTAGCTATGCATAGGTCCACGTCACACTGCAAAGTGAGTCAGGTTTGATCAAATGTAACACGCTAAACCAAGTGATTTGAAGTCAGTGACCGGAACCCAACCCCGGCGTCTTAGCTGTTCCAGTAAAGGCTGTCGGTATCTCAGCCCTCGTGGTTCTTTCAGGTGGCATGACAGCTAAGCATTGAAAGTGCTAAAGCTGAACGACTACGAATGTGACTAGTAAAACAAAACAAACGGATCATCCTATATGGGTGGAAAGCGTATGAAATTTGAGGAAGCTGTATCATGCTGCACTTCTAGCCGGCAATCCAGAGGGATGGATGAACCCTTTTCTCCAAAAGGGATACATGTCCTCCGTTGATTCTGTTTCTTACAAGCACAATGGTGCCGCGAAATGCCTTTTTGCAAGTGTTGGAGCACCTTTAGTGATCTAAAGGTAAATCTCTGTGACTAGTGTTCAAATCGGAATAGTCGACTTCATTTTCATCAAGTTCATCCGGCGGCGTAAGTTTCAAGTGCATGAATGTTTCCAGGATTCGGGTCGGCATTTGTTACACATACATATAATAATTTTAACACATTGTTTTACCCCCTGCGTTCTGCTGAGTAACTGATTTAATTGGCTATTACAGTGCCTTACCAAGGCAAAGTAGACTTATTGCACACATGTTCTGTGAAGGAAGGTGGAAATTACTTTTTATGACAAAATTCGACAAGTCCTTACGAGACATCTTTGTGGACAGCTGTCAGACGCTGGCAGGTCATATCAATTGGTAAAACTATTCATTCAAACAGGGTGTTCGACTGCACGTATTCAGTAATTTGAAGGTCAAGGCATCACCTTGCTTATCAGTTGCGTGGTGCTAAATTCAAAATCGGCTTTTTCGTGCAGCTTTTGTCTGAGTATTAGCGTATCATGAATGGCTCCTTATAGACTGCTATTCTCCTCGACAAAGAGCCTAGATACGACCAATCTGGACATTCTTCTCAGGACAAACCGATCTAGCAGTTCTCTAGATACATTCGGACGAGAATGACTAATCCTTTCATACACTTTTGAATTTACAGAAACACAGCTTCAAAGGTTCAGGTTTATCAGAACTGTGTCCGCACAATTTCGGTTGGCGCGTGACACTGGACATTACATCCTACCAACAGTTGGGTTGTCCTTATTAGTGCCATGGTCAGCAATGCACCAATGGTTAAAAACTGATGCTCAGCTGTCAAGGTAACACGAACGGAGAAGACCTTGAAAAACGTGGAAAACGGAGGTGTAGTTACTGCAAAATGCTGCTTGTATTTAGAGATGTTAATGAGCAAGGAGCACGCACCTACATAAATCCGCTTGAGCATCACATTTGGGCAAAGCACTATCAGCTGGATCGTCCAACGCAAGCCCACTACATGACAAGAAAAAAAAGCGGTAACTAGACAGTCTTAGACAGGCCAAGAATTGACAACAAGGCCATCACGCGCAAGGAGAATCGTAACCACTGCCCACAAAGGCACGAAGGTCTGGCAGTAGCCAATTTCAGTTCAATATCAATAATAAAGAATGAAAGTTCAGCTCCAACACCCTTTTGGTGCATAGCTGTCATGCCAACCAAAGGACTCATGATGGCCAAGCCTGAACAGAAACAGTCGAGATTCTGAGGTTAGGCTAGAACCACGAGTTCTAATGTCAGGATATCTTGAGGATATCTTGAGCTCGTTTTTTTTGCGTCTCCACATCCGGGTCCGTATTCCGCGAACCTTTCAGGAACTTTGATTTGGATCCAACTGGTTGTAACCCGACTCATTACCCAGTGTTCGCTTACGCACCGCTTCAGCGCGTGATTGCTACAGTTAGTTAACGACTGTTATGCTACAGTGATATGATTGGTTAAATATCCGGTGTTTTAGATTTTCATTTTGAACAAACAAATGTTCACCGGCATAGATTTCGTTGATATTTGTCTCTGAATTCAAACGTGAGGCAGTTTGGCAAATACTACCAGTGCCTTTATGATGCGTGCAATGGCTTCACTTGTCACAGTATTATACGCCCTAAACAAATGGTAAGATAGATATACCCATCATCAACTTCCAGCTACATTGATAGGTACCGTGAATCAGTATAGCGACAGTTTTCATTCAATAGAAGAAATAGCCAACTACCGATGTTCACTCAGGTCTCCCGTTTTGAGTTTATTCCCCTACATATCACGACCATGAGGAAGGAACACGCTTACTGTACAAGTGTGATTTAATTCGGTGACTCATGAGTTCACACATCATCACATTCCGTTTGTTTAATATAATTAGTAATAATTTTCTCTAAGCCTATTATGCAACACATGGTTATAATCACTTGAAGCTGAGATGTTGGTGTATGAAGTGAAACGAGAAATTTATAGGAGATTCGTTAGTAATCCTGGGTTCCATCTGATAATCCATGCCATCTGTGACAACTCTGCGTCACTTTGTGGAAAAGCTATGATTCTTCATGAGAATGCAGACAAAATCGAAGCTTTTCGGACTGTGCCATGATACCGAATCGCTGGTTATACTTCAACTCAGATAACTTAGTATGTTGGTTTGATTGAAGAATTTGGCAAAAGAATGGTGGTAAATACTGCAGTTATATGCAGCTGATAGACTTTTTGGTGTTAAATTTGTTCTTTGTACATCATTCTAGGCTGAAGACAATCGACGCTGCACTCCAGGGATTTACGGAGTCAGCTATTTCCTGAAGAACATCTCTCTTGGTTGTAGATTTCACTGACTTGACTTACAATCATGTATCATTGAAATAAAGCCGACGTTTCAGTCTAGTAGGCGTTTAAGTCTGTTAAAACATCTTTGATGAGGCATTCCCAACATATAAGTGGTTGGACAATGGGATCAAAGGAATGTCCCACTACCCCATAAAGTCACTTTGTGGAAGCATTTCACTCATACCCGGTGTGTGATACTTCTGAGATCCTGTGAAAAAGGCATGTCAAAGAGAACCTAAATGTAACACTGTAGCTCGTGTCGATTGGTTTGTAACCGTAAGTTTTGATAGCACTCTTTCCCTTTGTTTCTTCAGGGCCTAAAGCACATATCCTGCTGTCACATAGGATGTATTTACATGATATCAGTCTGGGCTGGTAGTGCAAGGTTTCTGATCATAGCATATGGCGATTGTACAATAATGATTCAGTTGCAACTCCCATGGTTCCAGACAGTCATAATGATTTACAACTGAGAAACTAAACGAAAAAATCTATGCGATGAACTTTCCAGGATATGCCAATGCATGGATATACTCCGCTTGGATAACCAGAGAATTTCGAGGGCCATGAGAAATGGGTTTGCAGAGAATAATTTCAAAGGATACTGCACACAGCAGCATCATGTGACCACTAGGATCACTTGCGTGCACCTGTATGTGGATTGAAGTGATTTCTTGCTTCAGCACATGTAATGGAGTTTTGTCGAGAAACGTGACAAGATAAATTGATGTGGATGAGCTGAGGAAATAAACTAGTGAGAAGAGGGCGCCACTGGCCAGGAGTTATCGGCTGTTGACCACTTACGTATCAGTTTCGTCTGTGTGTGTGTGTGTACGCGCGCATGACAACCAAGTGATTCATCGAAGCTTATCTTCCAAGTGCGTGTGTGTGTGTGCCTTGTGCATACGTTAGCTTGAAGCAGAAGTTGCTACTTGATGGCACCAGCTTCGCACCGGCTTTCCAGCCATCAGTTTGTGAAGTTAAGTACCCCAGTACAAAAGATCTAGGAAAACCCAGGAGCCCTCTCTGTTAAGCTACTCACTCCTAAAGCATGAATGCGCATCATTTTAAGCAACAGATGGCGGACCGTTGCCCGCAAGTCAGTCAGGTTCTTACAGGTTCACTGATTCTAAAGTCAGCCATCACGCGGTACTACAGCCGTTTTCTGGTGGCCTACTATGATTGTGCAACGCACATCTAATATGCGGGCCTTCTAAAGATTTTGTCACCTGAGAAACATAACGTTGTTCAGCGAACACGTCACGTTTACCGCATCAGTTTCATTGACACTATTTATACAATCACCCCAGATGCTCTCATAAAATCAGCAACAAATAATCAGTGGATTTATTCCTCGTGGCACCTTGCACGTTTCCCAAAATGTCCAGGTAGGTGGGTGGCAAGTTTTAGAAATAATTTAACGAGAATGAAAAAAATCACACACGTTGGAATTTCATTCTATCCTAATTTTCAACAATGACCTTAAGGTCTTTGTAAGTATTCTTGTGGCTCCCGGTAAATTCAGTCTATTCCGAGCCATATCACTATACTGTGAATAGACGTTTGCCTCATATGACCTTAGAAGGAGCATATTACCTTGCTAAATGAGCGTTTGTTTCGCGTGACGGTTTCCTCCTTTATTATGCACGAACAGTTAAACCATTGCTAAATGGCGTTTGTTTCGCGTGACGGTTTCCTCCTTTATTATGCACGAACAGTTAAACCATGATTGCTCATGGCAGCGTAAGCTTCATTCGTCTGTTACGGAGTATTGGAGGCGCAGTCTGCAACCGCATACTTTTCCCTTAAGAATTGCGAATGGACGGGAGTTATACTGTTTAAAACCCAAGATTTAAAAAATAAGATCTGTTCTATTTATAGCCTTGATCATGTGGACCGAGACGAGTAGAACCTGATGGTAAGGGTCTTCCAGGTATACTGACTGAACACTGAGATGAATCAGTTGGATAATTTGTTACACCAAACTTCTAACGTAGGATTTATGTTAATCTCAAAGAGAATAATGGTGAGCTTGTTTTCAGCTTTTGTTAAAGTCTCCTAACTTCTTTTACATCCTGAAGCCATTCTTCCATCATCCTGATTAATCCTGAACTTTGATTGACAGTAATGCCATGCAACTGTGCTTCTTGAATGATTCGACTAGAATATCGGAGTAACGGGTTTAGAGTACTCAGAGACTAGCACTTAATACGCTGGCGTGAGCGATGTTTCTGTTTGACGGAGAAGATAGATCATGTCTTGTTCCTGTGAATCCAACCTTGCAGCTTCACATTTATGGAAGTGGAATCGAGCGGTTCCCGTCTGTGCACCTGCCAGATTTCCTCTGGCGATAGTGACTTCTGTCTGAGTAGACCCCAAGCAGTGTGAATGTCCCTTATCTAGGCTGAATTGTCACGCAGCTGCGCAACTGTGCTTTGAACAGCGTCCGTGACCGAGCGTGAGTCATACAGCTGCGGTATCAGTCTGCTTGGGATGCCAAGGTGGTACTCGCCTGGACTGAGGCATGTGGCCTGACGAGACTGCCGTTGTCAAGATCAGTCCATTTTCGACTCGCTTACAGTCTGATGCGTGAAATCCTTGAAAATGCCTGAAAAAACGCTCAAAGGAATCTCAAATCTTCGTGATATTTAAAATCTATTTTGGTTAGAATCAAAAAACTCAAACACGCCCATCCTGACATTTTTTTCAAGGAAAACTTCCATGATGGAGAATAATGGCTCATTGACTCACTGCTTTAGAAGGGAAGTTGATCGCGATAGGATCAGCTTGACCCGCACGAAAAAGAACTCGCCACAGTTGATGTAACAAGTATTCTATTCTAATTTGAATGAAAATAACGAGGTTCCGTACAGTGAAAGTTAGGTGGTAAGATAGTCAAGCCATGGATCTTAGTATACACAACTTTTCGGTAAGTTTACGACGAGTAGATGAAACCACCCACAGTACTCTTATAGAACAAAATAAATACAATGAAGTGGGTGAAAACTACATGCCGTATACTGTTAAAACTGAGATCAGCTTCAGTGGATCCCTTGCGTGAAGTCGGTATGCGGCTTTTGTAGTAAACCACTTGAGTGATGACACCATTTAATACCACGCTTCGACCAAGGGGTATCGGTTTTGTGGTACTAAACACAACGCTTTGGAAAGGTACTCGCGGGTCACTCCCACTGTTAGGGCCCAGCATCAGGATATCCTCTGATTGTTTGTGCGGGCGATAGCTCCAGCGTTCGAGATGGAGTGGTCCGAAGATGACATGAATCAACACATTGGTTCTATGTGCATACTGAGGCCTCTCGTGACACTTGGGTTAGCCGATATGCTCGATACGGTACATTATCGTCAAGTTAACCTCAAGCTAATTGCAGTCTCACCTTATCGGAAAAGCCAGTATGATGACCAGGTGGAGGAATGCGTCGAGTCATACGCACGTCGTTTCGAGTGATGAAGTGAGTTACGCCCGCATTCCCCGCAACCTTCCGGTCAACGACTGAACACTTAAACGTTCAGCTGCGAGTGTCCGAAGAGCAGTTTGACTGACTTTCACTTGGGCAGGATATTGTGCTTTCATTCTCCTGACAACACCGATTACACCCCAACTATTCATTGTGTTTTTATGATGTACGTCAATCCTAATATATTCGTATGCTTAGGGAATATCAGAGGTTGGTGTTTTTGGATTATAGCTCTAAAAAGGCAGAAATAGTGCTATCACAACGGTTATCAATAGAAGGTATTTCAGCAACTTGTCAGGGCATCGCAGAACTAGATCAGATAAGCTGATAAGAATAATCAAATGCCCGTAATAAGACAGCTAATGGAGCGAACGTTTCCTTTATCAGAACGTGCCAGGTATACCAGATGGACCGATAAGAACGCGCTAAATAAGGGGTGAAACGATAAATTAAAAGAGGCTGTTTCCGAAAATAAACCAACCATAACCATCAAAAGAAATACCAAGAACAAACAGCGAAAGCCACTGCGAACGACAACTTCCGACAAACCAATCATCTAAACACTACTCGGTCGACAATATTGAGGTGGTAAGAACCAATAAACAACCAGAGAATAGGAATCACTCTTAGCCAATCGCGCTAGAGATACGGACTGTTATTAGTTAAGCTGCAACACCCTAGCATTGGAGGAGGAAACACCCATTCAAGAGCTCTCGAATGGTATCTGTTGGAGAGAAGACGAATGGGATACCGAGATTTGCGAATAAGCCAAGAACTAGAAAGTGCACTGCAACAACCACTATTCCAAGAATTATATAAGAATTTGCAATAAGCTGAAATTCAGAGTTCGCCAGAAAAGGTTATTATTAGCAATAATGAGACTAACAAGCACCATATTTTCAGCGTCGCTAGGTAAGGGAAAACTACACCGATAGTCACAGATTTGCACTGAAAAATTCCCTACTAGGCATGTATTTGTTTATCTGGTTTCAGGTCACTTGGAATCAGGGAACTATTGAGGGAACTGGATACAGACAGGGATGGAAAGGTCAGTGTGGATGAGTTGAAGCGCCTTCTTGATAGCGAGAAATTCGTGTGCGACAAGAAAGTCATCCTGGAATTTATTAAACACTGCGACCGTGATGGAGACGGGAAGCTTGATTACAATGAATTAGTTAGGGCAATTAACTCATGAACCTTTGGTGATTGTGCACAATTACAAATGTATATCACTGTAATCTTCTTTATAAAATACATTTTACGTGTATTTTATGGTAATTTCTCTTTTGAAAGTTCGTTTGGGTTGGCTGAATGGGTAGGCGGATAATTTATATTTTTTCGGACTGTGTAAGCTGTGTATGTTTTCTGCTTTTTTTGCTGGACTTACAACGTGGAAAGAGCAAAAATCGCTGTGTGGGGCAGGCAGTCCTCTGGTGTGTGGAGTACATGTCCTAGCCATCGTAACCCATGAAACGTGAGCAATTCGTCCATCGTGAGAGAGTTCCTTCTTACTAAAACCATATCCCACCCACGGAGCTGGACAGCCTTGCTAAATTGGAAACAAGGAGGTAGCATGAGATGTATGGTAAAAAACTGGTCCAATACAAGCCTAGCATGGTAATTTCGCCGATCACTAGGTGGTATCTAGATTTTAGCCACTCCTCCACCCCAACATGAAACTTGTCTTTTTTCAGTAGGCTATCATTAGGAAAATTTAGGCACGCAACTGGTAAGGCCCAAAATAATGGCACGTATCTATACGCCCATTCTGCGAAGCACACAATATAGATAGGCAGAATCTTAGATGGAGATGTACTCTGAACAATCATTTGTGAGTGTCCTTATACGAGAATTAGGTGTATAAACTCCAGAGTTCCAAGTTTGTAATAAAGTTAATGCAAAGGTTGGAGGTAATCATGAGGAAGTTTTCGATAAAATCTAAAACGACTGTTCAATCAGCGGACAGATGTCGGCGTAAAAAATCGATGTGTGCACGGTAGGTTGCATGACTGTCGATCGGAAGAAGNATGCGAATAAGATTGTAGGTAGGTTTCGAGAAAGTTTAGAAAATTCAGTCATCCCCTAGCGTTCACACGAAAGTTACCCACCCAGAGAAGTGAAGAAATCTTGTGAACGCGCAAACGTGGACAAGACTCGCTTCACGATTTAGGGAAGGATTTCCGTCGCTATAAAAGCTTACCGTTCATGAATAAAGCAACAAATTTAAGTTCAGCTGTTTACTACAAGACATCATTTCTTTGTCATTTTGTTGTTCATCCAGTCACAACATTTCGGGTACCGGAAATGAATACGGTGTAGGGTGTGCTAGATGTGTACTCCAATCCTAGGCTTTGAATCGTGTAGTTAAGGTCACGTTGGGATGTTAAGAATCAGGTTTTCCCGTAATTTATCTTGGAGGCATGGGAAACGTATGAGTCACTTTCAATCAGATCAACTCTCGTTGTGCGATAAGAACATGGAACTAAATCTTGGAACCTTACGAAAATTTGCACTATTCTGCTGGTAAGCTGAGTGGCTGTATGTTTGTTGTGGACATATGTAATGATTATTCTGTAGATGACAAGTAGTCATTTTATTGCTTCTTGTTTCATCAAAAACAGTAGGGAGATTAACATACAGCTGCGAAGTATTCTTCATCTACGGCGGTTGCTATTGTAAACACGCCAGGTAGAGAAACAGTTTCAACGTAGCTCATTCCGTATGAAGTCGCTGAAAGTCTTCTCAGAGCCCCGGGAGAGGGCTGTGGAAGTCCACTGCACCTTTTTAAACTTACTAGGTAGACGTGGTCACTCAGCTTCCATCAAATTCCATCGATTTAACCGAATATCTCATTCGGGCAGTTCTTCAACAAAATGTGTTTGCTGCTCAAAGTTGGGTTCAGATTTTGGTTGACAAGATGTTTGCGATATCGAAGTGCGTTTTCTTGCCTCAACTCATTACTTCTATGTTTAACGAAAAAACTTGGATAACTCATTACCAGTTTCACTACTTCGGATCTCATCAGGCTTGTCAAGTAAATAATAAGGTAAGCGGTAGGTAGTGTATGAATTATATCTTTCCCACTGCACTGATTTACAATGGCAACCACCCCAGGTAGAAGTTATTTCGTGGTTTCATTGCGATGTTTCTGCTGTTTTTACGAAATCTAAAAAAAACCCGACTAATCACTGGTCATCTTACATCACCGTCATCATCACCTCCAGCTGTGAAATCCCGGTAATTACCTTACATTTTCTTGGCTGGAGCAGGTTTGTTCTTCAATATTTTGTGAAGTTAGGGGTAGATAGCTACGCATTGGAGGCATTAGCTGACACAATTAATGCGTCAGTACACGGGTGTCAGTGGTTCTTTCATTGGTAAGAACGAGAGGAAATGACATGCACTGAAGACAACAATCTGGATGCATGGGCCCCGTTGAGCGCATACCTGGGTCATTTCTAACAATTTCCGTAACCATTGATGTGTCTCGTCTTGAAGCCACCGGTCCAGGAGAGAGCAAAGGCTAACTTTGCCGCTAATGGCTCGTTGTTACCCTTCCCATGCGAAAAGGGCTCGTCAAGAAAGTCGGTCGACGAAGTACTCGACCAGGCCAGCGCAGCCTATGAAGTGCAATCACTTCATTTGGCATGGGCAAGTTATGTCTTCCGAAAACCATTCAACATACTTCAAAATTACTGATCAGCTGTTGCCAAGGCAACCCACCAGACATTCACTGAGTAGCCATGTTCATGACCTGTTAACAATATGGATGGTGCGCAGCATTCTAAACTCGATCCTTAATGGATAACCTGATGTCACGCCCATGCCACAAGTGATGCAGTTTCGCAAAAGTTGCTTTAGCCTTCCCAATGCGAATGGAAATATTAGCTTCGCTTAGACCACCGGGGACGGCACAGCTGCCCAAGTAAAAGACTTTGTTTGCTACCTAAATCGACTCACCTACAAGCATAGCGCTAGGGCTCGAGCCCAGCTACCCTTGCAGAAACACTTTGCAAGTTGCAGGTGTGTGGTATATGGCAAACCGTGAGGCGGATTTGTTCAGATTGTGTGTAGTTATCTGGATAACAATGGCGTCTGATACAATAAGACGTAATTGTTCTGCGTACATCATAACCGTGCGCGAACTTTCCGAGATCATTTCGACCCCACAGTTATTAGAGACTGAGAATGGGTCTTCCATGCTCATCCACTTGGTGTAGTGAACTCACTCGTCCGCAAGACTTGCCACACACAGCTTTGGGCAGGGTCGAAAATTTAACTGGGACATCATTGTTCCATAGACTTAAACATGATGCCTGATGGTCCATAGAGTCAGAGACAGCCTTTAAGTCAAGGAATACAACCATTTCTGGTTGGTGAAAGCAGTTTCGCTGTTCTGAAATCTGTCAGAGGGTGAAAGTAACATGGCTATATCTTCTTGCAGGGAGAAACCAAGCCTCGTTTTCCCAGATGTATCTCTCGATGTGTCCAGTGAACCTTCGAAGGGTAAGGCCAGACAGCACCATCGATACTACGGCTACCAGGCTGATCCGCTGTGATTTTCAAACATTATCCGCCTGCCGTTTTTGAAGATAGGAATATTTGTCCACATACATCAGCAAAGGTTGTGGTCTTCGTTAGGTGATGCGAGCGGACACTAGGGGGAGCTGATGGGCTTAAGGGACATGGACCAGTAATGCAAAATGAGTCGGCTGTACCAATCTTGTCACCTTTATTCACATTTTCTCTGACGCTTTGTCCACTACATCCGAAAACTCAAGTGTGAGTTAGTTGTGGACAGGATAAGTGGTCAAGCTGGTTAAGCTGGTTGAGCTTTTTATGGTCGGTCTGTCACGTTGTCAGACTGCCCAGCATAAATGCTTCCTGGTTCGTGGTTGTGGTTGCGGTGGAAAGCCGTAACAGCTCGGATCGACTGCAATTTCAATGTTGAAATCCAGTGAATCATTACGATAAACTAGGATGACGATCTCCTCCAAAGTTGCTTACACCAAGTTCAAAGCGAACTTCCACATCTGTGCTCAAATACTTCTTTATCCGGGCCAAACAATAGTAAGGCTCTTTCGAGTTAGCTGATCCTGAACCTTAACTTGACTCCAACGTTGATTATTCCGCTTCATGTTGCCGGTGAATTGCTCAGCCCGATGAACATGTTGTGAAACACAGGTTGCTGAAAACTCTTCGACAGCCCACGACGAGTTTCGCCCTTCTTGGAGCTCATCAGGTAGGCACAGTGCCCGAGTATTCCTTCCGTCAACCCTACATTTTACTTGAACTCCAACTGCACGAAATTAGCGATATACACTCATTTGTATATCATTTTGTTTTTTTTCATGGGAGACGCACCTGAAACGTCTACGCAATATATCGCGATATATCGAAAACTGTTCCAACTGAAATATGCGGTGGTCTGGTGCAGCACATTCAGTTGGTTAGAATCACCATAAACGAGAGATTCAGCTGAATTCTAGGCGAGTTTCCCGTCAAAACCTAATTGGTATGCAAATGAGTGCATTTCAGAAACGAGCACCGCTTGTTTGTGCTTGCCAATATGTCAGACATGACTATGGGATTTCCGCTGCAGATACCACTCATAAAATACGGCCAACTTTAAAACCCTTTCCGAAATCTCTTTTAAACATCAACAAGTTTTCCGAGCAGGACACTTGAACAGAACATCGTTTATCAATTTAGTGGTAGCTGGCCTACAGAAAGTTTAGAGCTTCTTTTTTAGAGCAGATCTGTTAGGCGCAGTTTCACAGTATCCGGTGAACACATTTTATACTTAAACACCAATTAATTTATAAACGAGATTGTGCACTAAATTTACACCGAACAGACGTTAACCGGGGACCGCTTAACCATGACTGAAACTCCAGTTCATGATGTTCTTCGTCTTATTTTGCTACCTATTAACCCTACGAGCACTTCAAAGTCCTGTGCAACATATTCATCTCTAGAACACTATAAACACGACCGCCTGACGCAGGAATAGCGTCCAGATCATCAGAGTCAAGGCAAGTACCATCCCCATCAACCCATCTGTGATTTGACCGGGCAGCCTACTGAGGCGAAAGACCGACCGTCAGATGTGCTGCTGAATAAAACAGCCTACTGGTACATGGATTCTCCAACCCAAAGCTTCGCTTGAGCTTGACCTGCTAGCACAGTTACTAGTGTAACGTAGTGACTCCCTATAAGCCATCTAAAAAGCAGCGAGAAGACAGCAGTATCGCTTTGTTGAACATGGTGTAAGATTAATCCTAACTCAACAAACTGACCGGGCTGTTACGCCCGAGTTACTGAGCTATCTGAGCTACTGAGCTGCCTGTGAGTCAGGCCGTAGGATGTCGGCGGGCAGGAACCGATGACTTCTTCCAAGAAAATCAATTACCTACGTTTCATGTGTACGAGTGAAGATTTTCGTCCCTCCTTTGCTGAACCCAGTTCTACGGTCCTTTCGGAGTAAGACTCAAAGTGCGCACACTCTAGTCCGTTGAAGTGGACAACACATAGTGGCGTATTGCTTATGCTGTCAGGGTTGCTATTTCTTGAACACCCAGTTCAAAATGAGACTGGAATAAACCGAGAGAAACTCTTTTCCCAAGCAGATTCGAAAATCCACTTTAGGCAGCGTGAAAGTGCGTTGTTTGAGTCTACGGATAGGGAATAAGTAGAAGACTGCCGAAGATGAGGTCGATGACAGGCTTAACTGTCTTATTCGAAGTAAATGTAAGGAATAGAATTTATCGCAGAAAATACGCAAAGGTTTGTTAGAAACTTTTCTTCTTGTCATATTACTCTGCTCCTCATCTGGAGCGCCTTCTTTAACAGTCGTAGAATTCAAGCAAAATGGAGTGTCCCTAACTAAACTCGGTATCCTAATACTTGGATATTCTTCTGTTTTTCGGCTTCTAAAATGAAAGCAACCAGGATGCTGGACGGTAGAGAAGTCGGGTAACTTTTAGTCTATACGGTCTGATGTTCATTTAGGGCGTAAGCTTCAATTTTCCATTTATTCGCCCCAAATCTTGGACTCACAAGCAGGAAGCGCTCCCAAGTATACTGCGATTCCGGCAGTCACTTGATTTACCTCAAAACAGAGGTGGATTTCTTCACCAACATAATGCCTTATTGCACACAACAAAAATCCTGTGACAGAAGGTGATTGGCTCAGCTGGCCTACCCATTTTTCTGTCCTGAACACTCTACTGCTACTCTCCACAGATGTCTAACTGAACCACTGTGAAATACTTCACCTTCGTCACGTGATTTTCATTCAGCTTTGGTATCCTGTTTGGTTCAGTGTCCCAGTCAAGTTTAATCTTGATCTACGGAAAAGCCTGACGCATCGATGCAACTAATCTCAGCTGATGTCCAGAAAAGCGCGCGCACAATACGTCGTTTAACTAGATTCACTATGCTAGTGTGATTGTCATGCTTGCTATCTCGTGATTGAAAATAGACTCTGACATTACCCTTTTTATGAGATCTCACTGCAATCAGATTGACTACCGTTTACTCAAGACTTTGGTTCTGTCGAATCATAAGGCGCCCGTGAACATTAAGAATAGATTTGTTGCGAAATTTGGAAATAGACAAAAATCTTAGGTTTGGTATATTTTATTTACAAACATTGGAGCTGCGAGTGGAACGGACAAAGACACAGTCGGTTAGCTGATAACAACTACTCAGATGACCCTGTACACATGATACAAGAACTTGGCACATTCGAAGTTAGCAGAGCAATACAAGGTGCCATGTACGTGCAAGCCATGCAGACCCAACTGAGCGTGGACAGATAACGTTTCATATCGCGTTGGTGTGGATTGGCGAAACTGCTCTTTTGAGAGTTCTGTGGAACTAAGTGTCCTTTCAAGGGTCGGATTATTGGACAAGAGGACGAATTACAACTGGATTGGAGGAAAGGATGCACAGGTTTCAAAGATCCATTTCTGGTCATTGTACAAAACACCGGGCAATTAACATCCAATGTAGGAACCGCGGTTCCTTCTTTTTGGCTAATATCTTATTCGAAGCTTTGACTTTTCGTAGGTGATGTGCTTCCAAACCTCATTAGTCCTTTTTTCCCCTGACTGATCCAATAGTTACGACCTTTGGGTTTAAAATGTCCCAGCATATGGTAGTCCTGATGAAACGTTAAGTTTATTCAAGAGACAATCAACAATTATAAGAGAATGAGCTCTGTAGAACACCCTTGAGAAATGGGAATGAATGCTTCGGATTAGCGGTCATTGTTTGAATAACCAATGTAATAACCAGCCAGGCAGTTTACCAATGAGGGGCCGATATTCAGTTAGAGGGACGTTCAACCGTGGTAAGGTCAGTTATAAGTCTCAATGTATGAGAGTCATATTGCTGGTGAAAAAGACTACGCAAGAAGTTTATTTCTGACAAGGCGAAGTGATGAATATTTTCCAAGCTATCTCCAATAAATGTGGGCAAATATTTTCCGGTACCTTCTTCAGGAAATAAGGACTCCATTATGATGATTGTAGAATAGGCATACCAAGCGTAAGTCTTGATTCAGGACAGTCTGGTTCAAGTGCTAACATACTCCATAAGTATACTCCATAGCGGACAAGTCGCTTGGTTCTGTCTAACTGTCCACGTGATTTCGGAGAGCGCGTGGCTGAACATCAAGCCACGTATCATGTTTCTTCTGACGGATAAACACTGCACTGGAAATGATTGTTCGGTTCTGTGGACTGAGGGAGTACTCATTTCAAATCTTGATGTGCCGTTGAAACTATGCGGATGACTGGATGTAAAACGAAAAGAGGTGTTCCTTTGGCTTTCCAGTTTGGTTTCATGCTACACGACTATGTCACACAAATTATTAGTGATCTTCTTGACAGTACAGTCATAATACAGCATCACAAGTTCATTTAAATGAAAATTGAAGAAAGTGGAACAGTTCGGTCAAATGGCGGGGAACTCAAGGAATTCAACAAACACCATTCCATTTGACCTCGGTGAAATCCAGTCACATCTGGTGATAAAGTTTCAGCTGATAGTCGAAAGTATTTTTCGTCGTGTTTACCGACTTTGGGAGTATACCCTAGTTCTGAGTAGAGTGAGACACTGATTTACCATCATATTTGCCACAGAAACAGAAATGTAGTGGTGATGGGGAAATAACAGAACCATGACAATGAGGCGGCGGAATATGTTCGCAATTAGCAACCAACCGTCAGTTAAGAAGAGGCGAAGACAGAGACAGTTACTCTTGCTGCTGCACTGTTAAGACTAACAAAAAAGAGTGAGAGGATCGTGACAATTGCACGGGAACCAGCTATGTGGAAATGCAAGCAAGAGTGAAAAAACGGACACTTGAAAAACATACCTAACAGGCAGTGTAAACCTTTGGCATGATTCCAACTTGGTGCGATAAAAGCATGGGAACATCAGCCTTCTGAATATGCTTTTGGTTGATTATTCTCCCCCTTGAGCGCTCATCATCATTGCCATTATCATCAAGTACAGCGACACTACTGTTGGCACCACCATATGGAACCATAAAGTTTATCCAATTAAATATGAAACCTTGAATTTCACGAATGGAATAAAACCATGTATGAGGGAGGGACCTGGCATGGGCCTACCACCAACATTCCGAAGTACCTAGAATGCCGAACATCCAGTTCGACGACTTGGAAATAAACTGACTGCACAAATGCCAGTAGTATCGATTGGTCGCCATTTCTTGCAAGTATTACATCTAGAATCCCATCTAGAATGGCGGAATACACAACAATGCCCATTCTCTTCATGATCTCCTTCAAGTCCTTCAGATAAATCACACATTGTCCACATTACAGTTTTCCAAAAGAGGCATGGAAAACACCAGTCGTCTCGATAGACGGCGCTTCGGCATGCGTAGCACGTGGCCGAACCGCCACGGTTGATGATGGTGGATGGTGACTGAAGTACCTACGTCTATGGAAATTTCAAAAGGTGGAAATCACTAGCATATCAAAAGGAGCTACATTACTAACAATGCCAGTGGGAAAGAGCAACACCGATTTCACTACGACTGTTCTTCATGGAGCAATCTGAATTATGTCCTATTAGCGTGCACGTTGTCGCTCACTCTCTCAATATGCGATGAACTGTGACCACCTCTACTTTCCACCTCTTGTTCACACAATCATGTTTGAGAACTCGAGTTATTTGTTTTCCCGATCCAAACTTTTCAAGTATTTATCTAATAATCTATGTTCTGTATTTTTCGTACAACTTAAATAATGCGTGTTACGAGGACATTACAAGAGACATTTTTCTTGTTGGTTTACTTGACAGTTTAATCGAATGAGTTTCCGGTTGTCATACGATCCAGGATCATTTGTGGAACTCTTTGGTTCCTTTGGATTTCAGACCAGCCATTGTGCAAATGTTTGCCGATATCGCCGGCCCGGATGGGAGAATATCCATTGAGGAACTGCAAATTTATCTGCGGCAGAACGACGTCACACTAAACAGAGACTTACTGGAAGCCTATATTGAAGCTCATGACTACGATTCGGATGGGAAGCTCAGTCTCGAAGAGTTACTCTAAGCGCTCAGCGACGAATGATTCATTGCGATTGAATCGGAAGCTCTCTCCCTTTTATCATAAATTTATGCTACTTCCGAATGTCTTTAAAGGGTTGTTTAACCGGCTGTCTCATTCAAATCAATAAAACTCAAAAATATGCAGAGTTCTTGTGCTACCAGGTGGTGTAGTCTTGTTCTGGTACAGTATAAAAGGGGGAACATGTACTGTCTACCAAAGGTAGCTGAAAATCTAAAAAAGTCCAACTGCACTACAGTACCTGTTGTACCCAGAAGATTAATGAGCTTCCAGTGAGATCGCGGTCTCCCAATGTTTTTTGTTTCCATCAATCACTAATACTTTCGTTTTTCTGGCCTTGGTCGTCATGCCATCTCTTTCCAACACAATCCCGGCAAATTCAAAACAAAACCCAGTCCTCGATGAAGGAAAACCATCCTATAAGGTGTCAGCGAATCGGCAAACCAAATGAGGCATCGGCCATGCAAGAACCTCATTTCTGGGCACGATGAACAACGATGAAGAAAGTGGATCTCCTTGACTTACCTTCTGAAGCACTGAATATTTGAAATGGTGGAAACTACTAATTCATTCTGATGGGGTCGGGTGATAACCATTCTGTGAGTGACGATGTTGGCAGCCCTGATAACTGTGACATGGCCTGGCCCAGCAACCTGGCAGTATCCCAGCCCTCGTGCTTCCTTTGGGGTGGCATGGCAGCTAGGCACCGAAAGGATGCTACAGCTGAACGCTAACTAAGCTAAGCAGATATGTCAATAAAAACCAAACCGCGGCTAGAATCGGTCATGATGAGCGACGAAGTAAAAATGTAACACCAAGTTAGCTTCCAAACAACTATCTCGACGCAGGAGTGCAAAGTGAAGCGGAATCGGCTGAAATCTCCTGTTTCATTCATCTGTACGCACTCTATGGAAGCACCGAACAAAAGTGGTTGGCACAAATTTTGGTCTCAGTCGATCCGGTGAAGTTAGAGTCGGGACCAATGGAGCTAGGCATGAAACAAATGCGGTGGGTAACTCCAGACAATAATAGCATGCAGAGATACCCGGTAAGAGAATTCGAGTAGAACCGGAGAAGTTTTCTGTACGTTTCTTCGACGACCTTGGTGATATAAAGTCAAAATGGCGGTGTATGTGGCTCGGCAAATCTGCTTTCGATTGGCCGGCACACCATGGACTTACTGGCGAAGGCGTCCGCGTCGGGAGATAGGTTAGCAAGTCTTGAAATGTCTACGATGTGTGGAGTCTCCCGTGTCTTGTTGTCAGACTGCGACCCTCGGTCACAGGTCACAAGGCCAACACTAGCAATTCTTGGATTCCAGTAGGGTGCAATCCACTGCTTTTTTGAACTCAAAGATATGGACTTATGAGTTAGACGAATGCGGAGTTTTCGAAAGGCTACTGGATGAGTATTGTTCCGGCTGTGATTGGCGGTCTATATTATGCGACCTGGTTTTGATACTGACAGCCTACCGCCCGGTAAAGTATGGTTCCAGTCACACAAATGTCGTGGTTTGCTTATAATTTGTCAGGCGAGTGCGAGAATGACTGTGACTCTTGTTGGGACCGGCAATAACCAGAAATCTTCACTGACCTTACCTTACCTACCTTGTTTTGAATGGGCTCGAAGTAGAACACGTGATTACAAGCCAGCTGTCGATTTGCAGTACTTGTCTCAGTCCTCGCACAAAAGCTCCCCGAGTCCATTCTGTGTGCTGCTTGGAACAGTTGCTAAGGCTAAACCTAGATAGTGTGGTTCATTGCATAAAGTAACCAGTATGCTGAAACGAAAAAGGATATTTGACCCCGTCTACATTCGCTAAACTTGTACCACACCCAGAATGGCGTCTGGGCCACCCAGTTCAGGCTGCTGTTACCTCTACTAAGATATTTCTTCCTCAGAGTAAATACACTTTGTGTTCTTTGTGAAATGGTAGAATGATTTCCCCCGTGGCCACAAGTGGTTATCAGGAGGCTTACTAATGGTTTAGAATGCGGATTTCGGGTGGATCCGAAGAAATTTTGTTTCAGTTATTTATTTTAAAGACGGAACGATTTACGTTCTATTGCAGCCCTTAAGAGATGATATTTTAGCAGTTGGGAATCACATAACTAACATGTCATCTTCGTCATGGTAGGTGATCTTCCGGAGAAAATATAACGGAGATTGTTTCCTCTTTAGATTTGTTTAAATATATAGCGTTTGGTTTTTGGTAGCAGCTTATGAGTTGTGAATTACAGACATACGAAACACGAAAATGACGAAGAAAGCTCATCGATCTTTGCGTTGCGCGAACTGAAGATGTCCTTTTAATCGGCAGAGAAAAGTTTGCAAGCTACCTGCCTTGCTGGGCGAACACAGCAACGATCAGCAACCGAGTTCCAAAGGAGCTGCTTGTATTAGGATATAAATCCAATCTTAAATCTAAGTGAAGTCATCCTCTGTCAAACCCGAAATATTGTTACGGTTAATCATTACTATTGAGTGAACTGAGTCAATGCTATTCAGGTGCGGCTCATGTCTCAGCAACCACGTCGTTCAGCTAGTGACGTGCACTTTGACGTAAGCCGTTGAAATGAAGCCGTTCATGGTACTTTTTCTCAGTTATATACTACGGTACAGGCCACAGCTTGTACATGAATTTGAATGCCTACATTGGTCTCATCTCGGCATTAATTACTAATCGACTACAAGGGGAGATTCTTCTGTGTATCCAAATGTATCATCTTCGATAATTCAACGCTGTGCATCCGCGAAGATTCTGCCTACACAACTGATTTGCGTAGCTCACTTAATCTTGACACCACACTACGCTGATAGTTTTTGTGGACGGCGCTTTATATCTGCTGAACTTTTACTGATAAAAGTGTTTGTAGTTTTACAGCTACCGTCCATCCTTCTCCTCAAGCTGGGTTGGTGGCATTCACAGCCAGGCATTCCTCCCAGGGCCCAGTTAGGAAATGTGACATGTAACGACCAAGCCATCGCACGTGAAACACGAACCTAAACTGTTCCTGTGGGCCGACATTTCTGCATGAGCCTCGGGAATCCTATTTTCATGAGCTCAAAAAATCTAGCTTCACCAATTCCGTGGCCTTGTTGCAACATTAAGCTGATCCTGAGGGACGGTTGGTGAAGGCCACAACACCAGAGTAATGGGGATTGGTTGATTTGTCATTTCGTGGATTTGACCTGTTCAGCCTGGCCCAGCACTTGTATGACCAGCAACGTCCTGTGTTCCTCTTGCAGACCTGATCGTATCGATCGGTAGTTGAGGCGATTCGCACACGTACCTCCGTGGCCTACCGTGGTTAGTCATCGACAATGGGCTCGTGAGAACATGTATGTCCAGAATGCTTGGCCCGACGGAACTTGCAGTTTCATACAAAGAGTGAAATCTCTCGCCGGTTGACCATCGGTTTGGAAAAGGCCGACGATTGATACGCGTGCTGACGTAGCACTGGTAAACAAGTAAGCCTAAAATAAACAGCAATTGTCAAAATACACTTATCTGCAAATTAAGTCAGTGTGAGCGGGAATATTAAATCCCAGCTGAATCCCACAGTGTTCATCTTGACAATGCAGTTGTATTTGCGGTTGCCTTATCGAGGGAAGTTCAAGCCCATCAGTCGGGCAGACAGTCGAGGAAAACGTCCTGGACTACATCCTGCGTTGAAGAAGCAAGACACTTCAGTGCGCACTCCACTGCCCATCAGTAGCATCACTTGAGGCACCCTGTTGTGGTGGGGTATCGGTGATGTTACACGACTGTTAGTATTCACCGGACAGTGACGTGGGGGTGGGCCCTAGCAAAACTTCAGTCCGTCCATTTTGTGTGGGTTGACGATTTTGGTGCACATATGTTTCACAGAGTGGTTCAAAAGGGCCGATTTCCTCATCAGAAAAGATTATTCTTCGATTATACATACGCACATTTAATCCACAAACCAATCGATCCATGTGCTGCCGTTTATGTGGCTTTCGAATTTCCCATTTCGAACTGCAGTTTGTTTGTCCTATCTCAGTTTGACTAGTAACAAACAACTCGTCTTTCCAGTCGCGCTCTCGGTTCATCACCTTTATGCCGAATAAAGCGGATGAATGTGGCATTTACGTCTCACTCTTAACCTTGAAGTCATTTTCATTATTTTTGACGTTTCGACGGCTGCTATCACTTTTGCGTTGAACTAGCTGATCTTATTAATTAGTGGTATTTCTTCAACATAGTTTCCTCCAAAAAAATACGTGTTAGTAAGCTCCACTATTTGAAAGCTCAGATAGATGTGGTCGACTGTGAAGACTGACCTGTCTCGAGGGTGTCCCTCCTAAGTAAAACACCGTATCAGAAGGATGCAAGAAGAACTTCGGTAGCTGTATATCACTCTGAATTGATACGAATCTGATCTAGCTCCACATTCATGTCATCTTCTTTTGAGCAGTTCTGCTTCTGTCCTGGCGCAATTATTTTGGTGAGTCTCCACATCCTTTGGTGTGGAACTCTCTGTTGTTCGGGGTGATTATGCTGCCATATAGAAGTTAGCCTCAACGATAAATCGGGTACTCGGTGTGTATTTCATCAGTGTATGCGCGTGATTTACATGGGTGGCCGCATCATTACCACGCTCACAGTAAGATTAACTATACCAATGTTTCTTTTACCCGACAAAGGCTAGAAGCGATGTTCAGCTTGTTTGGACGTTTACTGGTTCCAAACCTGCAATAGGAAATTCACTGGGACCAAGTTAACGAGAATTCGCGGGGTAAATCTTGAAAAGTGAGATAAAATTGATCCATCCAGTGATTTCTTTCATTGGTCTAATTCTCTTCCCCACGAGGTAACGTGAGGAAACACAAAAGAGTCTTTAGCGTCGCTGAACTTAATGCGTATGAACACTGAACTTAGTTAGGAAGAGGAAATAAATGGAAGCCCTCCGTGCATTGGTTCAGCTGCAATGTAGAACCGACAGAACCATCCAGGTCAGCACTGTATTGGCATTTCAGTAGCTTTTGCCAATGCAATGTAAATGCGACATGATAAAACATTTGCATAATCAAATCCGTCAGATTTACACTGATACACCTTTAGGTGTAAATCACTGGGCTTGGACGTTCCATAGTGCATAACGGGTGTTCCCGTTTGTCTGTTGATAAACACTGATATATGAGCTGGACTGCGTCAACACTACCCCGAAATTTGGCGTGACCAATAATCTACTCTCCAAAGGGGACGATATCAGCGAGAACGTATGCCATCAACTGACGTTTATGGCGCAAAGATTTTACCGAACAATTTTTCGTGGATATACATTCTTTGATAACTTAGCAAGCTCTTTGCAAAAGGGTCACTTTGTTCACAATACAAAATGCGTTGTGGTGGCACCTGTCAGAGTTTAATTCCACCGTCTGTAAAATCTACGGTCGTTTACCCGTTTACGTGTGGGGGCATGTCCACTTATGTAGGCTGAACTAAACGGTAAGAGACTGAGGACGGACACGACGACAAAATTAAACAGGAGAAAATCATATTATACGGCCGCATCCGCAGGGTGCTTGACGTCCTAGGACTGCAAGCTTTGCATTGCATCATCCAATGAACTGACGTTTTTTAAGCACAGTAAACGACAGACCTTTCGAAGTTATTGGAGTCACTGTTATTTGCGAATTGAAGCCGGAGTTCCTCCTTTTTTTGGCACAATCAGGATAACTTGCAGAGCGGAAATTTGAAGTAATAACGTTTCCACTTTCACTCATGATTCCGTCCCGCAACGAAAACAAATCTACGTCTTAAATTGTTGTACAGCCATTTCATACTTGTTGTGAATCGTCAGTAGTGTGTCTCATAAATTTCCACATAGGTTCGAACCCACGACCTGCTGGCTAATAGCTGAATACCAGCAGAATATGATCAACATGGTGATTAACTTACACACTGATGGGATAGAACGCCACTCACCCTCAGTCACGGAAATCACACCAGATTGTCACTAGCTGACTAGATCCTCGTGTGACGACTTCTCAGATGAAGGATTAATGCAGTTTACGGGCTAATTTTAATTCTGCGTTACTGACAGTTGGCTTATTGACAGAATAATTCTCGGTAGAGTTTTACCTGAATCATTGGACGAAACATCCACTAAAATTTCTGAATCTCCTACCAGCAATGTTTTTTCGCAGTTAATTCATTAATTAGTGGAATCTAAAATACGGTATTGACGAGGCACAATTAGTTACATCCGGAATACCTTAAGTAACTGCAAGGGTTTGCTTAACATTTCAGAAGTTATTTCACGATTTAACTTTTGCAAATCAGACTGGTATTCTATTGCTCCAACCCGCCCAGAGAGAAAGCTCTGGATCACTGCTACATGGCTGTACGCGCTTACGCTGCCAAGTCGTTAACTCGTACCTGACCTTTTGTCGTACTCGTGTAGCCCTGAAAGAGGTGCGAACTTTTGTACTCTAACGAGGAAGAATCAGCGAGATTCATCTTAGATGCATTATATGACATTTTGTTCGTTCACTATTCCAACGGTGATTTCAGGAGATCGAACGCCGAGGTATAGTGACGGGATCGATTTCCGCTACCAACCAACGAAAATAAGATTGTCAAATACCCAATTATACGCAAGGTACCAGTATTTGTTCCCTTATATTCAAATGTTGAAGGATGATCAACGTGAACAAAGGCACAAGCAAGCAACGTTTATTTATCACAGGTTCATTTCACAAAGCCGACAAATTTTTTCGTCAAATGTGCTTGTTTTATGACACCAAAGCATTGATAAACTCCTCACGGTCTATTGTTCCATTTTTATCTTTGTCAAACACAGTTATAAAAGCCTTTGCCTCATCGGTTGTAACAGGATCATTGTTCTTGTTCAGATACCGGAACAGTTCATCCGCCGTAAGCTTACCGTCACCGTTATCGATTTCATCGAAGACGGTGAGAATTGCTTGTTTTCTATCAGGCGGATAAAAAAGCGAAAATGTTTCTCGGTTAGTGGGAGTAACGTGCAAAATATTACAAGCGCGCTACGTAACGGAATGAAATACTCATAAAGATGTTGGAAACTCTTTGATAGACCACGATCAGTTTCCCCATCCTTGGGGCTCATCAGGTAGGGGCAATCTCCGAGTTGCCATCAATCTTGCGTTCTACTTGGACCGGAGAATTGGACGGATTACACCAAATACCTACATTTGCATACGAATTCGGTTTTGACGGGGGACTCGGCTGAATGCAGCTGAAGAAGATCAGCACAAACAAGTAATTGAACTGGATTCACTTAAGCACTCTGTCGAGACCAAAGCTGTATGCAAGTTGTATGCAGTTATCAAATTACAAGTACGTCTTTATCGACGAATATAGATCGTATGAAAGTGATGCTCGAAGTATAGAACGTACGCTTTCTCTGACAGTTTGGGCATCCTGTGTTTGACTTCTGCAAAAGGGAAGAATGAACAACATTTGAGATATGGAGATCGGTATGCATCACATAAAAAACAGGATAGTATATAACTACATTAACGCTACTCACTATACAGAATGAGACGAACTTTGTAAACGCGTCCCCGTATTTTATAGTACCAATTAGTGCCACGTGATTTACAAAGAAGCGGTAAACGGTACTGAGTATTTCCGCAGTTTTACCGAGATTGGAGGCACTGCAACATGCGTTGAAACGTTGATAATCACATGGAACTAGTGAAAAACACCACCTGTGCTAATCATCACTTCAGCTGTACCTTGTTAAACTATTTTAGCACGTGGGCTGCACGTTATACCATTGACTGTCTGGAAGCTGGGTTAGTTTTGCAACAGTTCAGTTTCTCACATGGTTCCAGAATGAAGGTCCTTAACTCGATAGAAGAGTCAATTATTTGGAATTCTTTCAGTACAGTACACTCGTTCAACAACAGAGAATTTTACGCTACTCCCGGCTACATGAACGAGTCACATCTGTACGGTACAGGGGTCGACTCCGAACAACGGGAGACGGATCTGCTCCCGACTGAGCTGAGCGCGCATTCCACCGAATATATGCACAACAGGACTTCGACAAAGCAGAATACCAGCTCAGATGTCTCATGAGCTGTTTTTAAACATTCAGAGCAAAGTAGCGGTTTCAGAGAGACAGTGCATCGAAATCCAACTGTTTTCAGGCTAGAACACAGTAATAGGGTCTTAATTAGGTTCCACGGTTCGGTAAGCGTTAAGCTGAGATTCCTTTTTATGTGTGCTGTTGCTAAATGTAGACGTACGTGATGAGAAGGAATTTCAAGGTTCCCCATATTATGACGAAACGAAAGGAAATCATCTTTTAAGATGTATGGACTTCTCATCTGTGTAAGTCGTTGATCGATAAGCCGGTTAACACGTGACCACATGATACGAACTGCGTGATTGAAGGATGCTTAGTATCGCTTCATGATCTAATCGCATTGTTGGTTGCGCCTGTCACCTACTAGTTGGGAAATTGCAGGTTCGAAACACACGGGAATTTCGAGATTCAGGCTGGTAGAAATAACAAAAGTGGATGGTATGCTGCTCCTAGATTTTTCAATATAAGTTGACCTGAATTGCGGGATGAAATTCGTATAAGTAATGGAATGATAAGCATTTTTATTGACCTGATGATGGTGTTAATACCTTACTGAAAATTAGCCAAAAAATATACACGTCTCTTAAGGAAGAACCATCCTATCGTCGACAAGGGGGAAATTTGGATGGCATCAAACATGTGTATCGAAGATACCACGACTAGAATCCAAGGACAGACCCATGCTAGCTCTCTGAACTGGTGACTCTTCTTTGATGGAAACCCCGTGTTGAAACCGTCGCAAACTGGATCGTTGAATCTGACTAGATAATACCCCATTCATTTGCTTACTCCGCCAATGTACTTTTGATCTCCGGTTGTTTTGCTTATCCGTACCCGCCACTCACCTTGCCGCAGAGGCCGTCCTGTCCGACACTATGGACAGACATTTGTGTCTGTGTCAGTGTGCGCTGCTGACCTACTTACCCAAGCGCGTTCATGTCCCGTTTGCTGAGCCTGCCCTGACTTGTTTTCTCATGAGGTCCGAGTGATCGCACGTCCAATGAGAATCACGAGGCTGTCATAGGGATGGCGGCCGCAACCCACGCTACTGATCCATCATTCCGCTCGCCGTTGTTTGGTGTGCGGACGTTGACACTACACCGTACCGGTCAGTGAGCTTGTTGACGCTACGAACGTGAACAATTGATTTTCGAGAAATACACTCATTTTCAAATCAATTTCGTTTTCACGAGAGACTGAACTGAATTTCTCGTTTATGATATTCTACAACTGAATGTGCTGCACACAGGCCGCGTCATGATTTGCTAAAGGGGTGTATTTCTCGAAAACAGTCCAATTTAAGTTCAAGTAGAACATAAGGTTGATGGAAACTCGGGGACTGCGCCTACCTGATGAGCCCCAAGAAGGGCGAAACTGGTCGTGGGCTGTCGAGGTTTTTTCAACAACCTTATGAGTAGTTTCCTTTGCGAACAATTGATGTTTGTTGTACATATTTGCTTACCTAAATGACGAACGCAATTCTTCCTTTTGATATTCAGAATTGTCAAACCTACGCGTCACTCAAAGTTCCGTATCGGGAACCTCAATACGGATAAACTGCGCTTTCGCATCAGGCTGAGCCCAACCAGGAGGCTTCTTGAACCTGATAGGTATACTCTGGAATCTGGCACAGATGAAATACAAACAGGATAGATAGGTTGGAACATACTTCAAAGCACTCCGCGAAAGCTGAGTATTCATGGAGATCCCAACAATTGTGCAATAGTAGCCTGAATTTTTGGTCGTTTGATTTTTACCGTCTTTATCTTTATCCTGTAGATGGCACACTAGACATCTGTTGACTCCGACGAGGGTTTACGGCATCGGTGTCCTTACACAGGTTCAGCACGCTTTTCTAGAGTGCGAATAAGCAAAATATCACAACGCTGGAGTAAAAGCAATTGGAAGCGATCCAGTTGTATCTCCGGTCATTACTTATATCATTTCTCCTTATATATCTGCAGTTAACGTGTATGAAGAGACTGTGGACAGCAGCTAATTTTGTTTAGCCTCTTTCGGGTTCTCCCAACCGCTAAAAAGTTTTAAAAAGCCTCGCAGAATTCAAATGAAGGAAGTGAAGCTGATTACAACATTTGCCAGAGAGATTTCATCATTTACTCGAACCTAAAACTTCTCGAACAGCCCAAAAGCTGCTCTGGAAAGCATTGGCAGTGGCCATCTCGCCAATCTCTAGGGGAATTCAAATAAAAATAGCACTATTTAATCCTTATGCCGTTATTACTAACCTCCTGAGAGAAGGCTCCTCAGATTGAGGAGTCACTCGGTTTGGGGGAGTTTTTCCTTCCTGAGTAGATCACTCGATGATGGAACGCGGAATTTGATTCAATGAAGAGTAACCACCAGGTTGTAGGTGGGTCAAACATCACAAAGCACCAAGCGATGCGCAATTAAAAGTCATCTCATCTCACTTTAACGTGTTCTAGATAATGCGATACCTGTAAATTGGTGGTGCAATATAAAATTGTGGATTCCGATATTGCAACTTCAGCTTAATGGGTGCTACCACCAAGCGAGTACTGATCGGGCTAAACGCACTTGCTTAGCCCGTCTGGTGCACAAAATTCACAGTAGTCTGACCGGTCATCATCCTCTTGTAAGTTAATGGGGACAGCTTTTGCATCCTCCTACCAAGACCTGAGAAGCATAAGGGACTTCCATTTAGCCTCAGATGTCTGTCTTGTCAACGGCTGTCCCCGATGTAATTCCCAAGCTTCTGGTCCAGTTCAGCAATTCCATCCCGTATTTCGGTCAGTATATGCAATCATCTGTTCATAGTGGTGAGGAAAACGAGGGGAAAATGCCTCGTCCAGTTGAACCAGGAGCGGATCGGGCCGGACCGGGCTATCGTAAGACTGGAACTGTGACGAAGTGTCGGATGGGTCGGATTGTCAATCAAACCTCACGAGCACAACTGAGCACAGCTGAGGTTCTCGATACGGAACTGCGAGTCACGCGTAGGTCTAACCATCCCAAATATCGAATAGATGAGTTCGAAAGTCTGCTATCCCATTTACACAAAGGAAAACTGAGCAACAAACCTCGACTGTCTATGTTCGTGGCGTCAGCATTTGCCCAAGACTCCTATTGACTCAGCGTCAAACATCCGCACACGAAGAAACAGCGAGAGGAACTTTGGCTGGATAAAATGGATTGTGGTTGCCTCTTCGAAGGCCTGTCTCGTGTTTTTGATTGACTGTGCGATCACTCGGATATCACGACGGAACAAGTCTGAGCAGGTATAACGTACGGGGAGCGGGCACTTAAGGGTCGGTAAATCGGTGACACACATGCCAGTATACAGGTGTAGGATGGGGCGGCATTTAAGGTCATTTGAATGCATATATTCCGTGTGGTTTGGCTGTTTAAAAAGATAAGGGGCTGGGAGCTAACCTGTAGGAAGCAAGGTTTACAGCCCACGGTCGTTGCAACTTTCAATGTTAGCTAAATTTCAGCAGCAAAAGTTGAGTGCCTTTCTGGAAACCCCGTATCAAGTAGCATATTGTCGGACCACTATGTGTGTGCTCCTTTGGAGACAGGTGTACAAGCAGAACAGATGCCTGGAAACCAACAAAGGGAGAAAAATGTGATTAGGAGTTCAATTTTCGCACACCAGATTGACAGAGTACATCAAATCGAAGTTGTTCGGGGCTCGAAACCTGTTTCCGAAGCTCAGTCAGAGTTGTCATATGCAACTAAATTTAGGATTTTAGACAATCGTTATGAATATTTTCAATTTTCAACAAGCAGTCTGTAGAAATGCTGACACTCACCTCTTAACGACATGTTTCTCAAACACCTTGTCAACTCCGATAAAGAGTGTAACTCTTTCCTGTCGACTTTTAACTCGCTTGATCCCGGTTCACACTCTCGACTGATTTAACCTGTTGTTAACTGCGTATCTGTCTCAGCGGGACGAAGAGATATCGAAACAGTTACCGTCACATTTGCCGTATCAATCTTGAGTACGTATAGAGGAAAATGTCGGTAGCTCAGGTAGCGTAGATGGCCGTTGGCTTGTTCGCTGAGCTGGGCAATTTGATTGCAAACGTTTCATCACCAGTCGAGGTGACATCATTAGTGCATTACTGGGGAGCGTAGTTGTGCTTAGCGGTGGGCTAGTAGTTGTGACAACCACTTGAGTACATAGTTTTCCTCGGAATAAAACTCTAGGGTTGAGGCTATTGGACGGTTTCATCGTGCTCCATTTTGTAGACACTTCGTAGGAATCATATGTTCACTCATCTTTGAGTTCGTTGTACGGTGCATCCTCTGTCATTGAAAGATGAGTTTTACCTAGTCCTTGTAAGTTCACTCACTTAAAGACATTTTCCACGTTTCCCCATTACAGTTAGATATGGTAACAAAAACTATCTGGGAAACGGGTATCGAGAGAATTCAGCCGTCAATATCTGACAGTGTAGCGAAGTAGTATGCGTTTAAGCCCGTTTGAAACAAAATCCAAAAATGGAACCATCAGATAAGACATTCTACTGACGAGTAGTCAGACGAATAGACAAAATAACTGCTGATTTGCGTTGATCAACTGATCAACCTGGCCCACTAATCACTTTTAATTGCCAGCCAAAACCGTTTCACTCAGTCATTTGATGAATGAATTACAGATTTTGGTGAATTTCATATAACTTCGGATTAAAAAATAATGGTCTATCGGGCACTACTTTAATCGGTAATTTCGGAGGTAGTTTTTCCTATGCGAGGATCATAAATGTGACAGTCAGTCTACCGAAGATATTGATGATGCGCTACGTAAGTAGTTCACATTCATATAAATACGCCAGGCTAATAACCAACCTCATCGACGCTTCGAAAACACAGGTACAGGAAATTCTATTCGTTTAAAGTTACGCGACTTGCCAACGTTTGGAGACTAGAATGCGATAAAACGAAGGACCAGCAAAACTAAATGCGTCAGCTTCTTCGCATTCAGACCTATCAACATCTAGGGCAAGAGGCTAAAAGCCAGAATAACTTCTGGAATGTATTTTTTCTAGTTAAAAGCTGACAACCCCGGATGACTCTGAAAGACAGCTCTCCATGTCTGTTTTTTTAAGTAGGACTGCTCCATGTTCTGTCCCTCTGAATAGGTTTTTCTTGTGGGCAACTGTCTCTTTGTTCGCGTTTTCCTTATCGTGAAAATTTAGCCTTGAGTTCCTACCTTTCTTATTGCTGGAGTAAGCCTTGAGCTTGACCAGCGATAGCTCAGCCAGCAGCAGCGAACTCGTGGATATCTGAGCGTTATGCAGTAGTGGACAGCTTCTGTTACAGACTGCCCGTGACTACTTGTAGACCAAATCTGATATGTCCTGCTCAATGAACGCTTATTCGTCATTTGCTCCGCATTGATTGTATATCACCTCGTAAATTTTGAGTTGCAAAAGTGAACTCCAGAAATTCAGAAAGCTGTACTGGAATATTTGTCGGTGAATTTAAGGATTCATACTAAGTAAACTACTGAAACTGCCAAGCGCCCACTAGTAAACCACAGTAAGGAGGCAGAATGTTGATGGCTGAATGTACACATGGCACCAGTTCGAAGTCAGATGTAAGTTACTTTCATAGAGGAAATGTTATAACCGCTGATTCGCTAATCTATTTTACCTGGCTGCTGACCCGCTCCAGTTCCTAGTGCCATAAAAAAAGACTCACCGAAGGAATCACAACATCTATATTCCGAACGAGCGAGTGCGAGAGTACAACGGTCTCAAGCTAAGTATTGGAGGGACACTGTCTAACTTGGTCCAATGCTGAAGCACGCGGTATGGCTTTGGTGCGAGGCCGAGACGCGCTGCATCTTACGGGAGCATTGTCTGACCTTGATCAACGCTGACTAACGCTGTCTGGGTTTGCTACAAGGCTGTGACGCGCTGCATATTGAGGGGGCGTTGTCTGTTTGGACAACATCTAGCGGAGCTGAGAGTCTCAATAGATTTCGGGTATTCAGTGGTTGCTTTCACGAATCTGGCTTTCCTGATAGGAAACTACTCACAAGACTTCTAAAAACTCTTCAGCAAATTCAATTAAAGAATATCATGAGAGATTCAGCTGACTGTCCCGTGTAAACCGAATTGATATGCGAATGAGATTGTTTGTCGAGACAACTGTTCGTTGATTCGGATTCTTTGTGTTGACTTCTGGAAATCAGCAAGTATATTTCCATCAACTCTTAACGTAGATCGTTAAATCGATGTTACTATGGGTACAAGAATATTGATCAACTACGCCGATGAAATTACTGGAAATGTCTGCTGTTCCATCGGTAATTTCAGCGAACTCGCTTTACTCGAAGGCATCCTTCGGACGGTGCTGTGCAGCTGACTTGTATGGTGGCCCCATTTAAACACTGCTCACTTTCACCGACGCTCCAGAATGTACATCCATCGGACGTAACCATCCATCGGTACGTAACCTTAAGATTCATATCGTACTTGTAGTAAAGGCTGTTGTAACAGGCGTGAAGATCAGAATGATTCTGAAACGTTTGTTGTGTGTCATGGAAAAATATCGAAGAGGAAGAGCTTAGTAAGATTAGAATTTTGACCAATTCTAATAGAGAAATGCGTTTATCGAAAGCTGGTAACCTTCCAGTCGTATGACCAACTGAGACTCTACTTGGTCATGCGTTCAGCAGGCAGTTTACAAGATGGCTTCTAAAATCAAACTGATTCGGAAACATGGTACGATGATTTTCGTTTACACGATGACTGCATTCATCTAATTACAGTGATCACGGGATGAAGTTAAAGCGGTGTAGTTACGCGTGATCGATCCATCCACGTGCTTCTCATGCCTCAGACACTGCAAAAGTCACCGTAGTTTTTTTTACTTTCGGGATGATCTAAAACGAGACTTGTACTGATTCACACAAAACGATGTCTATATGTCAACAATGCTGGAGAACTCGCGAAGTATTTTGCCTAAAGACTGCAGAGACTGTGTTTTAATGCAAACCAGTTTACTGAGGTGGAAGAACATATTTTCATACTGTTACCAAACGCTGTAATGTGGACTTTGACCACCCAAATTACCCTACACCCAAGTATTCCTCCAAACAAAGCCTATGTTCTCCGTGCGAGGGAGAAACAACCATTGAGAAACAGATGCCTACGGTCGTTTCTTTATCTAGTTTACCGAAACGACACATTAGCCCCGTGGCATTGCACAATTACTACGTAACGAAATGCGACGTAGTGCCGTCCGTTGTTGTGCTTTGCTTATTCCACTCACATGATGCTACATATGAGGCCAACGAAAACTCTGTTTTGCCTTATTTTATTGTCAGGAGGCAGGCAGTCCTCTTATTTCCATCAGTCTTGCGTCATAGCTAAAAACAAGATTCTACGTATATTGAAACACACTTGTCTGCAAAGTATGTTGGTAATAACGAGAGAACCGACCACAATCCCACTGAATCTTTCGTCTCCAATGCTCCTTAGCTGGATGCAGTGCACAAAGCCCGCCTCATGCTTCAGTTGTACTATATTTGAGGAGCCGATTGTTCATAATAAAGATGAAACCAAGGTACAATGATCGTTGGATTTTTGACACGAGTTGCTTTCACTTACATGATGTAGTTTTGAATGGGAATCTACCAACGAGTGGAGTTTTCAGAAGCCTTATAAGTAGTATTCCTACAAAAAACTGACTGCATTACTTCTAATGTCGTGTGAACAGATACATGCAGTGACATTGTGCAACACCTTCATTAGCAGAATGTCAGAAATGATAGCTTCAGCTGATAATCAACCGAGTATACCTTTGGAACCAAATTAGTGTGCAACTGAGTATACTTCGTAACCTTCACGATGTGGGGAAAAGTAAAACACAAGACTAACCGAAAGTCTGTTCCCAAAAAGGGAAAGTGGTCATTTATACCCTTTTGTGTCGTGTTCCTTCAGGAAAGCAACAAGTGCCCGAAATGGAAGAACAACACAAATGGCAAGAGTGGGTTCCATCTAAGTGGCAGTCCTTTGAGATGCCACTCAGCAGGTGACCGCGTGATGTGATTTTCGAGAGTGAAAGATGGAGGACGTTCTGTTCTGTCTGAATGCGGACTGCTCCTGTCACAGTTGGAACTGTTTAACCTTTACTTACTTGCAACGAGGTTGGGGGTTCTTAACCACCTGGGTTTTGCTAGATTCGCGCTGCTGATGATTTCGAATAGGAGTGAAACGGTTGCACCGTTTGCCTCGACTTCTCGGCACTGGTTAACTTTACTTACAGGACGAAATATCGACTTGACGTGCTACTAGTCGTAAACAAAATAATGGATTGGAGTGTCCGTTGGAGTGGCTTAATTTGCAAACACGTGTCTGCCTAGACAGGTATGTTTTATCAGGCATAATAAAAGTCGCTGGAATTGAGCCATCTCGGTTATCTAGGGATGTAGGCCAATGATTGATTATGTATTCCTTATAGTACGATACCATTCATGTAGAATACGGACGGCTGAGCAGCTGAGCAAATGTCTCCATAATAAAGTCAGTCATAACCAACTCTCTCGGGGGAGACAGATTCCAAAGAGTAGCTTACTGTGACAGAAATCGTGCCGATCTCGAAACTTTTTTCGACTTCTACAGTGAAAAATTTAGATTCACTAAAGTGGCACAAATTATTAACCGACTGATCTGTATCCTAAGGTTTGTCTGACAGGCAGAATGATTGGACAAGAAATATGGATAATTTAGAAAATTTAAAAAATATTCTTCCAGTGCTCAAGTGTCCTGCTTCATTGGTGCTTGCCGCTCGCTTAGATGAATTTCACCGTTTACTACATTAGTTTACCAAGCATTCTGGAGGTCTTGAGTAAATTCCTCGGAGTTGCCCCAAACCTTAAATAACCATATATACCCCGCGGAACATTCGCATACAAGATCTAGGTGCTAGGTGCCCATCTAAAATTCTTCCCTTGCACAAACAGCTAGTTCGGAGACTTTGCATCCAGGTAACACATTTATTTCAATGAGATTCACGTGTTCTGACCGGTTCTTTTCAGTTTTGTGCTCTTAAAATACAGAATGAGCTATACACTTATCTTAAAAATACAGGAAAGGAATTTGAATGAAAACTTTCAGCTCATTACTTCTCCAGGATTTTGGCATTGTGAACCCAAAAAGAACGCCTACAATGCAGGCAGAGATAATCGTTGGTTTTTCACATTAATTAGGCAGAAAAATTTACTTGGTTGTCAGTTGAGAAGTTATCGAAACAAAAGCTCTAATTGGTTCATGTATGCAAACAACTGTGCCCGTTCATTTCAACTGTTATACCCAGAACATTCACCAGGCTAAAAATCGTTCAACAACCATGAATTCTACATAACTGGTAGTTAAATGGTCTGAGTTCTAAAAGGTCGATATTTTTCGGATTTATGTAATATATTCATTAGAAATCTAGTCGAGATTCTGGTACGGTGTATGTGTGACGTGTGTTAAAGTTGACTATTAGTTAATTTGAATTTTCACCTAAAGCGACCGACACTGGTGAAAAGTATTCTACCTAACGTTGGTTTTCCACTGATAAGCATAGCTGGTCAATATTTCTTTGAATGACACTGTGGTGATTTTCCACTATAAGCATAGCTGGTCAATATTTCTTTGAAGTCGATATCCTTAACTTTGGTGAACTCTTACCGTCAACGTGATTCGGAAGCTACTTATTCTTTTATTTGTCATAGGTTCTGCTTTAGAAGACACCCTTAAGAGTCTGATGTTTCGTCCCACTTTCAGTTACGCATTTTGGGACTTTGAAAAAACTAATGACTGACCTAAACGTCTGCTTTGCATGCGCACTAGGAGAAATATGCAAAAAAGGTCATCATATAATTTAAATCGCCCATTTGAGCAACATCCGCTTTCCGAATCATGCTTGTAGACTTTAGACTAGCTTATCCTTCGGTAAATTCAACATGTCTTCCAATAGTTTATCTAACTTGAAACACACTATCATAACAATGGGGCGTTGGAGAAAGGCTGTAGTTTGGTCTCTAACTGATAATTTACCTAAGCAACAGAAGTACAGCAGCAGACAGTGAATATTGCCTGAGCGAACCATCAGCTGACCGATGTATGGTCACGTGACCAACATCCAATACGAAGTTTTGTGAACTGCCTTTGCTAAACCCGGGTTTGAAACAATAAGTATCTGGTGTGGGCATGCATAAGTGAACAAAGCAATGAATTACGTTTTAACAGAGAGGGAGCTACGTGGCATCTTAGGCAGGGATCAGCCGGATCTTCTGAGACGTGGTGGGATTGATGTTGTGGTTGAAGTTTTGGATGAGAACTACGCCGTAAGTTTAATTCAGTTTGACAGCTACTCAAATGGCTACGTTTTACTGTTAGGAATCCTCTTTCATCTCAGAGTTTAGAGCTTTGTTTTGCAAAGGAACAAGTAGAATGTATCGGACCGATGAATGTTTAATGCGTAGGTTTCTAAGATGTTGAGTTCGGATATGAGGTTTATAAGGATCGTTTTTATATCAAGATATTATTAAGAGAGTGGTTAGAATACAAGTACTGGACTACCTTCAGTATGAACTGATTTCAATAAGAGAGGAGGGTGAGCATTTAGATTGAAAAGCTTATCTTATAAATACGCCACTTTGTACTGGAAACGACTGCTGTGAGTACGCAGCTACCATGACAGTAGCGAGTATGGATTTGACGACGGTTGGTTTGGACGTCAATAATCCCATCAGTGCCAATAAATAAATTCATTTGAGATTGCGACTTCCACCGTCCAACTGTTGTTTCGGAGATGGGTGCTTGGGTGCATTAACTGGTAGTTGATCTGTTCGCCGAAGTCAACAACTGACTTGCAAACTTTTCATCACCATTCGAGAAGGCATCTTCAATGCGCTGTTCAGCGCAATGTTCTGGTTTTATTTTCCGTTACTTCTTTCACTTAGCGCCATGAAGATGAGAAATTACGGAAAATCATGGCTGTGGAACAAGACCGTCAAAAAAACAAAGAGCAGGAGCTCGATTCGGATATCATTAATCGAAAATCACAAAAGCTGTTGACAAAGGCGAAGCACACTCAACCTGTAAGGGAGTCAAAGCCGCCAAGCAGCATTCCTTGGATGGAAACACAGAAACCGGGCTTCCTTCCTTCCCCCGCTCTGAGAACTACGGGAGCCACCCAGGTAAGGCTGCTAAAATACAATCCCGCCGGATACGTAGTTGCGGATTTTAGGAAGGATAATAAATGTTTTACAAATGTGCGTCAGCTAAATACTGTCCCAGCCTGCCGCGAAATGTAGAAAAATGGCCACTGAAAACATCATTAATTTTATGATCTGAAAAGATCACCTAAAATGGCCGCGCATAACGAGTTTCATATTTAAGGAGCAAATTAAGTTGAAGAATGTCATGAACGAATGGTCTTATCGGGTCTCTAGTTAGCCGCAATCAAGTTCGCAAATGAGTGTTCCTGACCACACACCTTTTTTCGTTAGGCCTTTTGATTTGTCAATATTTATGAAGTGATTCGAAGAGCACACTGAATGCGAGTTCTAATGGAACGGCCACCAGGAAGATTAGCACTTTAGGCAGCCACTCTCTTGACCGGTAGAAAGCAATCCTGCAAATGAGTGTTCTTGACCACACACCATTTTTCGTTAGGGCTTTTGATTTGTCAATACTTATGAAGTGATTCGAAGAGCACACTGCATGCGAGTTCTAATGGAACGACCACCAGGAAGATTGGCACTTTAGGCGGCCACTCTCTTGACCGGTAGAAAGCAATCCAATTTTTTTCGGACGTCGACATAGAATACATTGAACGGCCGAGGTGCCTGATTGTTTTCGGAGGTCACATTGGGGACTGTGGTCCGGTTCACTCTGAGTCACGTGACATTTAACAGATCTGATGCATTCTGCGTTTTCCATGTGGCATGATTGCCACACAACAGATGAGTAATGCGCTATAAACGAAGGCCACCATCATGCGGTTCATATTCCCTTACGAGCATTATTTACATTGATGATTAGTTTCAACAGGAGCGCGACAACTTTGACTTTGATGTAGAACGACAACATCACTTGAGCTGTGACACGGGATAAATTTCCGAAACGTGTTGATAGCTTACCTCCTCTATACCGCCGAGCAAATAAGAATCAAATATATTTCGTCTAGCTGCAATAACACTAGACTTTTTCCTTTTCAGGGAACAACTGCGATTGCTTTTTCTACAGGTCCAACATTTGCCAAGATTTAGTTGAGTGTCAAACGATGAGAAGATTTCGTTTGTCATTTGCTGTAAATCTTCTAGAAGCGGGGTCTAGGTAGAAATTAAATCCCGTAGCTGAGTAATTCGGCATCCTTTTTAATGAATACACATCGCTGCCAGTTCATCCATCCGTGCTTGCTGGACTGCACAATTTGGAATTACAGATCTGGAAGTGTGGGAATTTTACAGATCTGCAATTTCGCGTTCATAGTAAGACACAATTAATCAGCCGACAGGGGTGACAAAATACTAAGTTTTACAGAATTGTTGAGCTACGACATCTACCTACTTATCATTACTTCTTATCACTGCCAACACCCATCTATTAAACTATTTTAACTCTCATCCAGTGCAGCGTACCATTGGGCTGTTGTCTTTCTGAATAAAAGGCTAAAGAAAACCGTACAGCAGAGTAAAACAGTAGGGAAAAAGACGGCGATCCAGATAAAGTGTTTCAATCAGATATCTGGTTGATAGTTGATAACCGTTTTCTGGGATAATTTGGCAATTTAAAGGTCAATATTTTGGTGATTTTGCGTTGCCCAGTTCAATACACTAGCTCATCCCATGATAAAAAAGTTTGTCTGCGTGCTGTTATCCGGAAGTTAAGGTTCACATAGATAGCTAACATATTACAGATAATTTAGTGAGGAGTAGAATTTATCTCGGCAGTTGAAAAATATTACCTATCGTATATTGTGTGTTGGTATAGGAGTATTGGTCTACTATGCCTTACTTATCCCACGTACATGTTCATACGAATCCTCAGGACAAAGAAGTCGTGGAAGATGCACGTCCCGAACACGGTGAAGAACAAGCAGGGTCTATTGCTGAAGCTTTAGAAAATGAAATTGTTGCAGTTCAGCAACAAGTGGATCCAGATGCTTGTTTGCATTTACAACTATGGATGGTCCGCAATCCTACGGAACTCATGCGGGAGTTTTTGCAAACAGAGGTTCGTCTATTAATTTTAGAATTTTCCTTCTTTTTTGATAGAGCAACGAGAGCAGGTGTTATGCTGTACCGACCCAAGGCGCATGCATTGAAATATAAGTTTGGGACGCAGCTACCTATATAATCCTACGAATGCACTTCGCTTCTCACGAAATGTCTCTTTTTGAGTTGAGCTGATTAAGTGTTTATATGACGGAGGTAGTTTGTACACCGAAGATATTCTGGAGCCCTAAACACCTGGACGTGAACTGAAGGTTTACGAGGACTGGATAAAAACCTGGGGGAGTATCTCGTCTGACTGATTTACTGAAGAGTTCTACTAGCTTACCGCTCCTGACGACATGCAGATGAATATCAGTCAGCTGCGTATAAGATGTCTTCCAGTCCTCTGAGACATTGGGGGTTATGGTGATGTCTGCGTTTGTGCTACCCAGCCTGGCTTACTTTTCAGACTGCAAGATGTTGGGTTGCATGGAAACACGGTTTCAAACAATCAAATAAAGGAAATCATGAACTTAATGTTTTGTGTACCAAAGGCTCTAATTTATTTGTGCACGTTTCCTGGTTGGAATGATAACGGAGAAGCTTTCGCGACGGTTGCATAATCTTTGAAGCGTGCGTTCAAATCATGTACATATGTATAACGCATGTAGAATCTCTTGCATCCGTGTCTTCTCCAATGGAGCACCCCTTCTATTCCAGCTTAGTCATTCTGGTTAGTTCAAACCAAAGGGAGTTGGTAGTGAGCTCAAGTTTTTTTCTTTATCAAGCACTGGGGATTTCACTGTTGCTCTTGAGAGGCAAGGGAAGCGTGCCCTCAATAATCCATTAGTGCCTCCCAAGACAATAAATCTGTTACGATTGTATGATTCAGCCTGTTCAGAGGGCAGCTGTTCAAACGAGGGGACGAAACTTCAAGATAATGTAACGGGACCATCTCAGACAGTAGCCGGGAATGTTTACTGATATTCTCATATTTGGGCGATAAATCGATTTTTTGGTTGGTGCTTGTTAGAGTCAGTGTATTGTGTTAGAGAACTGAGAACTGGAAAATTGATAATCTAATTGCTGAAGCCCCCAGAACGAGGTAAACAAGTGTTGGTTGCAAAGAAAGAAAATGTGGTGAGTGCCGTATAACTGACAGGATAGAAATATTTCCTTAGCATAGCATAACACGATACACACAGGGACTACTGTGCAACTATCAGTCTATCTATCTATCTATCTATCTATCTATCTATCTATCTATCTATCTTATCTTCTATCAATCTATCAATCTATCTATCTATCTATCCTTCTGTCTGTTTACCTACCTATCGTCCTAGATGTCTATCTAAACCGGGTCTAAAAGTTGCATAGGTGGAGAAAATTATGTTGCCACTTTACTGTGATGACCTGAATTGGAATGTTTGTCGTAATACATGGTTGTTAACATTAAAGTCACTTCATCTCAATATCAAATGTGAATATTATTCATGCCACCAAAGTGAGAGACCAATTGGAAGCCATTAAGTTTCAATTTTATTATTAAGATGTAATTCTTTTTAAGGGCTTCCCCATCTAACGATGATGATGAAGTTGATCGGTTAGTACCAATAACCTTAAACAAAGACTCCCCATATACATTTGGTTTTGTGGCCTTACAACCCATATAGTTCCACCAGCATGTTTGTTTTTGATACTTGGTACTGTCTTGGATAGGTGTCTTGGGTCAGAGCTTCTTAGTTGCTCCGGTGCAGTATCTAGAAATAAACATTCCTGGGCACGGCCTTTATATCACGCTGATCATGTAAGTCCCAACTTTGACTTGATATCGCTCAGTTTTCTGGGCTCTTTTGTTTGGATTGATGATGCACATCGGCTCTAAAATTCATTGATTCAAATGTCAAAAACCCATTGGGATAGACTTGTGGGAGAACACACAATTGGAATCATGTGATGCAGCAAGGAACTCATTTGAGAGAGGCCTTCGTGAACCCTCAACTTTTGAAGCTGAGAGTGTATTCATCAACAGGAACGGTAAACGTTTGGGATTCGAAGCTGTCTAGTGAAAGTGGTAAAAGACCAGGTCATTTAGTCAAATTATATAGACCAAAAAGTATGTTCAGCGTTTTTCTGCGGGCAAGAAAAAGCCTCATTCTGGATATTATCCTTTTTAAAACAAACGTTGACAAAATTCTTCTGAAACAACTAACTTGCTTCTTGCCAATCATGTTTCACAGCATAACCGGCCACTGTATCTGCTTGGGAATGGCCTCGTTGTGAGAGATATAAAAACAGCGACTGGCAAATCGCTACCTGTGGAGGAAATCCTTAAAACACAGGTACAGAACGTGTAAAACAGTTGGTGCTTTGTGGCAGAAAGGTTGGTCTATCAAATAATCTGGCATTTGTATTTTGTAATCATACGACAGATTTTGCTGACTAGCAATCACCTGAAAATTCAAGAAAACCACACATGAGGAACGTATTCCAATATCTGGGACATCTCTATATTCCCTTGCTATTTCTTTCAAAGTTTCGAAGTATTTTCTGTACCTTTGTTTTATAATACAGTTACCAAATAAACCGTATTTTCGGTCATTGCGGTGAGGGTCATTAACATTGCATATTTTAGAAACAGAACATTGATTTGGGTGAAAAAATTATTTTCTCACGTGGGCTTCTAGCGCTGCTGGCTAGGCTCATCTCAGTTAAAGCAGGGACTTAGCTGACTACATTGTAATAAGAACAAGTGATATTTTGTCACAAGCTAGATTGCTGCAGATAGGAGACTTACCCAAACCACATGTGTATCTTTCATTGACAATAGTCTTTAAATACAAGTGCTGGACGAAGCCTCCTAATGTATCGTTTGAAAGAATATTGATTCACCTCTCATTACTACTCATAGGGTGGATTTGTTTTTACAAACGATTGTCTAATGGTAAATAACCATAATGAGCTTTAATTCAAGCTCCCAGCAGGTGAACGTAAATAAATTGGCAGAACTTGAGCAAGAATGCGGATAATTCTGCAGGATCCGAATTTTAATGAATCGTCCATACGAAAGGTTTCGCGTTTGATTGAATCTTTGTTGTTCTTTGTATCGGCGCACACTACATCATCCAGGTTTCAGCGTTTCCAAATCACAGACTAAAAAGATGAGGGTTTTTTGTATAATCCAGTTTGTTCGAGAATAGAATTATCAACCAGGTTTAAAACGGCTGTTTTTCTCTGTTAGTGCATTATTCTTAAAAGGGACCCTCTAACTGGCTTCATGAAGAGCATCTTAATAGTGACCGTAAGATTTAAATGATGAATGAAGCCGACGACGGTTTCTACAGTTTGGACGAGGCGTTCGAAAATCCTTCATTAGCTCGTTCAATTTTGGCTCTCTTTGACCATAAGAAACCTACTAGTATGAATATTTGATGAAAACGTTTAGGTTTTCAAAATTGTTTACCTAATGTCACAGTCTTTCACGTTGGTAGTCTCTTGTCCGATTTATCCCTGAAATGAAGCAAGAAACAATCTATGGGGTAAGACGACACTTTGACTAGGTAGAAATTCAGCAAGTCCATGATATTTGAACGTTTTAGTAGCTGAAAATTTTTTTCTATCCTTCCGGCCCACACTCACAGGTAAATAGCATACTCAGGGTTAATATTCCATTGTCGCCATGGCTACAGTAGCCCTGGTTACGACTGATAGAAGTAGGCTTGTCTTAAAACGAACGACCAATTGAATGTTTAAATAAATCTCAATCTAGTGTAGAATCAAGTAGGATGAATTTAGTAAGACTCCTCGGACGATTCGCGGTGTTTCTCAGAGTGAATGGTGAGAGAGGACACACCGATGTTTTATGGAACACCCTTGTTTTGAACAGCATTTATAGTCTAGACAAGATAATCTGAATGGTCCGAGATGTTATGCGGTTACAGCTGGGTCAAGCAAGAGCATCAAACGGGCAAAATAAAGAAGCACAATTATAAGTAGTTCGTAAACTGGTTGGAAAATAAGTTAATTTTCATCCTAATAGAGACGTTGAAGACAGGCATTTTATATGATGAGGAAATAAGTTATGATTTTTGGGACGATTGTTCCTCCTGTAGAACCCCTTCCTGTGGAACCAATTCTTAAAAAAAAGTCTTCGTATTTCAATCAATTGGGAAAGGTTTGGAACCGATTGAGAAGTCATCGTTTCAGAAGAGTTTGATAAACGATCGGTAGTTATTATTTGGGCAACGTTTCGCTTTTGACACAAAAGCTTCATCAGGCGAAGTGAGCAGGTCACCAAATGGGCCAGGTTATAGGGCAGACGGGGAACCAATCAGTAAGCCAGTCCTCTTCAGATCATCACACTAGATCAGTGTTGAGTGTCAATTATCGGCTCTTGTCGGTTAGTGAAATTGTCAAAATCTTGCTTTGGTGGATTGGGGAGGGGTTCAAATTAATTCCGATCAGGTTTGGTTCGTTAATCTTCCACTTTGGGGTGCTTTAGTTGATGATTCACCTTGGTTGCCACTGATAGATTTCCATGGTCTTTGTGGGGTCTTGATTGCTCGGATAATTTAGTTTCAGGAGGCTTGAGGTCAAGTGGAATTCAGCTGATGACCACTCTTCCTTCCGATGACCGCACACCAACACGTGTCAGCTCGACTGATCCAGAACCGTTCTCCACATAATTGCCAGTTCCACACCTTCTATTCCGTTAACACTGGGATGCTTGACAATTTCTGCCGCCTGGGCGATCAGTCTGTGACGTGGACCGTAGTCCTCGCCTCAAAACCTCAACAGTTTCTAAATCTATTTTGTGTCCCTTGTCGACTGCATGTTCCGCAATCGCCGAGTCTCTCAGTAACGCTTGATATTCATCTGCGTATCTTGGTGGCCTGTCTATTTTTTTTTAGCATTTTTTTCGTATTTGTCCATTAAACTCCACTGATAAATTCCTCTGATTAATTCCTTGCCAGCTCTACACCTTCTATTCCGTTAACACTGGGATGTCTGACGATTTCTGCCGCCTCGGAGATCAGTCTGTGACGTGGACCGTAGTCCTCGCCTCAAAACCTCAACAGTTTCTAAATCTATTTTGTGTCCCTTGTCGACTGCATGTTCCGCAATCGCCGAGTCTCTCAGTAACGCTTGATATTCATCTGCGTATCTTGGTGGCCTGTCTATTTTTTTTTAGCATTTTTTTCGTATTTGTCCATTAAACTCCACTGATAAATTCCTCTGATTAATTCCCCTCCTAAAGCAGCTTTATTCACCGCTGGACGAAAAAGATGAGGTTTAAAATACGTTGACACAGATGTGACACAGGAGTTGTGAATGATTCCGTCTTATGTGCCACGTGCATATAGGATGACCGGTTCAAATCACAGCCTTTGGTATTAAAAGGCGTTTGATATATGCGTTTGTTTGACATACAAATTCAAAACTGCTATTCTGAACTCCGACATCATTTGACTGATGTTTGTTATTGGATTTCCAATTTTGGTAATACGAAATGCCAACTAACAATGTGATCAGAAAATCGTCACTGTTAGAAAATTTTGCTAGTTGGGTATTGCAATTAATGTCAGTGATCGTTTTTAAAGAGACTTGAAGAAAACCTGTCTATTTCATCGACGCAGCACAAACTATCACGCTGAAAGTCTCAGAGGACTCCTCATAGAGGCATTAACAGACCTATATCAAGGTGCTTCCAGATATGGAAGCCGGTAAAGCACTAAAAAAATAAAAATATATTGGCAAGATGGCACGACTATCCGTAGAATAGGGGAAAGGAATGGATACGCTTCAGTAGAGGGATATTTCAGTACTTACCGCAAGAGGTTAAAAATCAAGAATACAATAAACACGGATTATGAGCGCTTCAAAGCGGTAGAGGCATTCGTACTCAGATTTCATCAACTGCTAGAGTACACCAACAGTGTTTACTCTTTTGGCATATCCTGCACCCAAAAAACTCCAAAGATAATGGGATTGCTAACTAATTTGTCACATTAATCTAACTTATACACAAAAGTATGCTCATATGGTACATCGGACCCTTTTGGCTCGCAATATCGGATGTGTAACAAGATTATGTAATCTGTCATCGTGTTGACCATAATCACAAATTTATCCCAACAGAACCCATAAATCATTTTTAAGACTCAGTTTATTATGCTTAATTCAAGATCAGTTGTCACTTCCTGTGTCTAAGCGCCTGTAATATACACGACAAGTCCAGTTGTGCTAAAGCGGGTCATTCGCGTATCTTCTTCAGTCTTTACATTGAGTACAGGTGCAAAATTATTTTCTCTGATATTCGGTGGGCTTTGTATCACTGGACCTGAGTTAAAGTATCTAAAAAGTGTTTCTTTTCATACTGTCGTTCCTAAATCCTATGTGCAAAGGTGGTAGCCTAGGTAGAAATTTCGGTATTAAAATGCCGTACAAACCGTGGTAAATATTTTTGGAACATCAGTCGCAACATTCATTCACAGAAGTGAAATTTTGTTGCCCCGTTTAGCTTTACTGCCTCGTATTGTCATGATGTCACTGTGTATCAACATGCGACCCGATTCGGACGATATCTGGATTACTTTTCTTATACGGGATGAGCTGTCCTGTTGTAACTAAGGGACAGAGCAAACCAGATTTGCTCCAATAAAATAATGAAAGTCAATCAATTTCCAAGTGACGTTCATTCAGAAAGCAACAGCTGAAACACGAACCGATGGTTATCACCAGCGGAATTTCAAAAGATCACTGCTTTCATGGTAGACAGCACAGTAGAGAACAACCTGGAGATCATAATTATCGAAGTAACCATAAAGGCTTGTTGCGAAAACTGCAGTGGTGCTTATGTAGGAAATATTAGAATAAAACCAAGGAATAAACCTTGGTTTTCAAGACTGCCGTTCTTTCTGGGGCACAGGTAGACAGCAGAGAACAACCTGGAGATCATAATTATCGAAGTAACCATAAAGGCTTGTTGCGAAAACTGCAGTGGTGCTTATGTAGGAAAGGAAAGAATAAAACCAAGGAATAAACCTTGGTTTTCAAGACTGCCGTTCTTTCTGGGGCACACCACTTGATTCCGATTAAACCGTGGTGCGCGCACGCTTGACAGTTCGCTTCCCTTCAGACCATTGCAAGTCGGAAAGAAGCATGCCAATCCACTACCTTCGAAGAACTGCCATAGCTCAACATTATCGATCTGAGCTAGCCCAACAACTTGCCACAGTAAAACAATACTGTGGTGGCAGAGAACATGTGGATGAAACGTGGCAAAATGTGAAAGGAGCTATGCTAGCGGCGTTCAGTGCTGCCCGGCCGACTTCTCCAATTCGACCACAGGACCACTGGATTTCGTCGAGGTCGTTGTCCATGATTGATGTCAGGAAAGCCATACCAGGAGGCAACGAGTACGACGACGCACGGAAATCCCTCAAACGGCAAATAGTGAAGAGTCTAAGGGAAGACCGAGAGCTCTGGTGGACATCGAAAGCTCGAGGGATGGAGAAGGCTTCTGCTACGGGAAACAGCCGTGCCCTTAATCAACTGATACGGTCGACTGGCTCTAGCAAAGCAACGGTCAGCGAAACGATGAATGAAAAAGACGGCTCATTAATTCACTCGCAACAGCGTCGACTGGAGAGATGGGCCGAACACTTCGAAGAGCAGTTCAGCTGGCCTCATGCAACACAACCAGTGGAGGTAATGCATACGGGCGAATGGAATGTAAACCTTGATCGCCCTTCAGAAGAAGAA